>NC_092051.1:125989628-126228961 GCF_003086295.3 Arachis hypogaea | reverse complement strand
AAGCAATACCTTACGGAGTAAGGTCGATCCCACGGAGATTTGGTTTGAAGCAAGCTATGGTTATCTTATTATTCTTAGTCAGGATGCCAACAACAGTGTTTTTCAAGTTCAATTGTAAAAAATGAGAGGGCATAAATATAAATACTTATTGTGCAATGATGGAGAATATGTTGGAGTTTTTGAGATGCTTTGTCTTCTGAAATTCTGCTTTCCTCTGTTTTCTGATTCACGCACGCAAGTCCTCCTATGGCAAGCTGTGTGTTGTGGATCACCGTGTCAATGGCTACCATCCATCCTCCAGTGAAAAGGGTCCAGGTCGCTGTCACCGCACGGCTAATCATCTGCAGGTTCTCAATCGTACCGGAATAAGATTTACTATCCTTTTGCGTCTGTCACTACGCCCAGCACTCGCAAGTTTGAAGCTCGTCACAGTCATTCAATCCCTGAATCCTACTCGGAAATACCACAGACAAGGTTTAGACTTTCTGGATTCTCTTGAATGCTGCCATCAATCTAGCTTATACCACGAAGATTCTGATTAAGAGATCCAAGAGATATTCATTCATTCTACGGTGAACGGGAGTGGTTGTCAGGCACGCGTTTGTGGGGGAATAATGATGATTGTCACGTTCATCACATTCATATTGAAGTGCGAATAGATATCTTAGATAGGAACACGCATGTTTGAATAAAAAACAGAAACACTTACATTAATTCATCGAGACACAGCAGAGCTCCTCACCCCCAACAATGGAGTTTAGAAACTCATGCTGTCAAAGAGTACAAATTCAGATCTAAAAATGTCATGAGATACAAATAAATCTCTAAAAGTTATTTAAATACTAAACTAGTAACCTAGGTTTACAGAAAATGAGTAAACTTTGATAGATAGTGCAGAAATCTACTTCTAGGGCCCACTTGTGTGTGCTGGGGCTGAGACTAAAGCTTCTCACGTGCCTGGGCTGTTTTGGGTGTTCAACGCCAGGCTGTAACCTATTTCTGGCGTTGAACTCCAACTTGTAACGTGTTTCTGGCGCTGGACGCCAGACTGCAACATGGAACTGGCATTGAACGCCAGTTTACGTCATCTATCCTTGAGCAAAGTATAAACTATTATATATTGCAGGAAAGCCCTGGATGTTTACTTTCCAACGCAATTGGAAGCGCGTCAATTGGACTCCTGTAGCTCCAGAAATTCCATTCCGAGTGCAGAGAGGTCAGGATTCAACAACATCAGCAGTCCTTTTTCAGCCTGAATCAGATTTTTGCTCAGCTCCCTCAATTTCAGCCAGAAATTACCTGAAATTATAGAAAATACACAAACTCATAGTAAAGTCCAGAAATATGAATTTTGCCTAGAAACTAATGAAAATAAACTAAAAACTAACTAAAACATACTAAAAACTATATGAAATTAACCCCAAAAAGCGTATAAATATCCGCTCATCACAACACCAAACTTAAACTGTTGCTTGTCCTCAAGCAACTAGATAAATAATAGAACACAAATGAGTCAAGAAACAATAATATCTCAGAGTTTTTGAGTGAAGCTCAGATTCTAATTAAATGAGTGGGCTAGTAGCTTTTTGCTTCCGAACAGTTTTGGCATCTCACTTTATCCATTGAAGCTCAGAATGATTGGCATCTATAGGAACTTAAAATTCAGATAGTGTTATTGATTCTCCTAGTTCAGTATGTTGATTCTTGAACACAGCTACTTTTATGAGTCTTGGCCGTGGCCCTAAGCACTTTGTTTTCCAGTATTACCACCGGATACATAAATGCCACAGACACATAATTGGGTGAACCTTTTAGATTGTGACTCAGCTTTGCTAAAGCCCCCAATTAGAGGTGTCCAGGGTTCTTAAGCACACTCTTCTCTTTGCTTTGGACCTTGACTTTAACTGCTCAGTCTCAAGTTTTCACTTGACACCTTCACGCCACAAGCACATGGTTAGGGACAGCTTGGTTTAGCCGCTTAGACCAGAATTTGATTTCCTTAGGCCTCCCATCCACTGATACTCAAAGCCTAGGATCCTTTTTATTACCTTTGCCTTTTGGTTTTAAGGTTATTGGCTTTTTCTGCTTGCTTTTTTTTTTGCAAGCTTTGTATTCACTGCTTTTTCTTACTTTAAGAATCATTTTTATGATTTTTCAGATTACCAATAACATGTCTCATGTTTATCATTCTTTCAAGAGCCAACATATTTAACATTCAAGAACATCAAATTCCAAAGACATATGCACTGTTCAAGCATTCATTCAGAAGGCAGAAAGCATTGCCACCACATGTAAACAATTAGAATTTGTTTTATTAAAAACTCAAAAATTATTGCCTCCTTGTTCTAAAGAAAATCTTCTATTTTATTCATGTTTAATGATGATGAGAAAAATAAATTATAGCTTAATTGGGGATAAAATCAAAATATAAATACTAATTACCGTTATATGACTCCTAAGGTGAAACTCAAATAATAGAAAAAAATTATCACAGGTTAAGGTTAAGATCAGAACTCAACAACCTTGACTTTGGGAAGCGGATGCCTCTTTAGTCTGTGGGTGCTTGCCCTTCAAGAGATAGTTTCTGACGCTTTATTCTCTTAATTCACGCCCTTGCACCTCTTGTTCTCTGAGCAGTTTGCAAAGCATGCTGTTTTGATTTTGCTGTTCTTCCTTCAATTGGTCCATGGTTTCTTGCAACTTAGTGACAGATGCCTCAAGATGCTCCCAGTATTCAAATTGAGGGAGTTCTGGTAGAATTCTTGCGCCCTCCTCTTGATGGGGTCATCCTGCATTTGTTGTTTTTCCATTGTGATTTTAGTGATTGGTTGCTCCACTGAGATATACTCTGTTATTCCCATCTTTACTCCAGCATCTTTGCAGAGCATAGAGATTAGGCTTGGATAAGCCAACCTGGCATCTTTGGAGTTCTTGTTGGCAAGTATGTAGAATTCAGATGGATCAGTTGATGAACTTCTACTTCTTTTCCCAACATAATGCAATGGATCATCACTGCTCTTCTAATATTGACTTCAGAACGGTTGCTGGTGGGCAATATAGAACGCCCCAATGAAGTCCAGCCATCCTCTGGCGACTGGTTTGAGATCTTCTCTCTTGAGTTGATTTGGGGCACCCTTCGTGCTGGTGGTCCACCTGGCTCCAGAGATGCATATATCCTCTAGAATCTTATCCAGGCCCTTGTTTGTTCTCATCATTCTCCTATTGAAGGAGTCTGTGTCATCTTTAGCTGAGGTAGCTTAAAGATCTCCCTGATTTTGTCAGGGTGGATGTGAACAATCTTTCCTCTGACCACAGTCCTATAGTCATAGAGGGCAGCTCCAGATATTCTCTGCCTATCTGTTTGCCACAGATTAGCATAGAATTCTTGAACCATATTCCTTCCCACTTTCGTTTCAGGATTAGCTAGACTTCCCAGTTCCTGTTTCGAATCTGCTCTTGGATCTCCGGATATTCATCTTCTTTCAGATCGAACTTGACTTCCGGATCACAGATCTTAGAACCATTATTTTGTAGTAATGGTCTGAATGTTCTTTGGTTAAGAACCTCCCTTGATTCCAAAGTGGTTTTGGAACACTCTCTTTCTTGCCTCTTGAGTGGGTTGTTTTCCTTTAGGAGCCATGATCTTAGTGGGTATGGTTTAGTGATCACGGATAAACACACCAAACTTAGAGGATTGCTTGTCCTCAAGCAAAAGAAAAGAAAAGAGAGGGATAGAAGGAGAGCTAGTGTTGAATGGTGGATGAGAGGAAGGAGGCCGAATGTGTTTTTAAAAGGGAGGGGGTGGATTTTCAAAAATAGGGAGAAAGATAAGATAGAAGATATGATTTAAAAAGAGATAAGTATGATAAGAAAAGATATAATTTAAAATTGAAAAGATATGAAAGATATTTGAAAAAGATAAATTTGGATTTTTGAAAAAGATAATATCGAGATTTGAAAAAATATTGATTAGTTGAAAAGATTTTGAATGAAAAGAGATAGATTTATTTTGAAAATTTGAAAAAAAGTTGAATTGGATTGAAAAGAAGATTTGTGCTTATGGATTAAGATACATTTGATATTTTTTAAAGTAGGGTTTTAGAAATTAGGGATTTAGAAATCAGAGTTTGTAACATGTTTATGCAAGAAATCATGAATTGAAACATGAAAATTAAGATTAAAATGAAAAATATGAAAAAAAAACGAATTTACCTCCTCCCCACCATCCTGGCGTTTGAACGCCCAAACGCTGCATGTTTGGGCGTTCAACACCCAACTGCTGCTTCTCCTGGGCGTTCAACGCCCAGCTGTTGCTTCTTTCTAGCGTTGAACGCCAGGAACTCCTTTGTCACTGGCATTTTTCTGAACGCCCAGGACGCTGTAAATCTGGCGTTAAACGCCCAGAAGATGCTTCTTTCTGGCGTTTAACGCCCAGATGGCTATCCTTACTGACGTTCAACGCCCAGTGGATGCTTCTTTTGGGCGTTGAACGCCCAAAACAGACTTTTACTGGCGTTTTCTTGCCAGTGAGCTCTTTTCTCTGTTTTGTGTGCAAAATTCTTCTGTAACCCTGTAAACTTATACAATTGCCTCTTTACCTTAGTATCAATGAACTTTATATAAACAAATAAAATCAAGAATAGGGTAAAATGCTTAGAGGAAGTGATGCCCCATGGCTGGGTTGCCTCCCAGCAAGCGCTTCTTTATTGTCTTTAGCTGGACCTTACTGAGTTTTTACTCTAGCCTCAGCCTTGAGCACTCTTGCTCAACATTGCCTTCAAGATAGTGCTTGATTCTCTGTCCATTAACAATGAACTTCTTATCAGAATTAATATCTTGAAGCTCCACATAACCATATGGTGATACACTTGTAATCACATATGGTCCCCTCCACCGGGACTTCAGTTTCCCGAGGAATAGCCTGAGCCTAGAGTTAAACAACAGAACCTTTTGTCCTGGTTCAAAGATTCTAGATGACAACTTTCTGTCATGCCACCTTTTTGATTTTTCTTTATAAATCTTGGCATTTTCGAAAGCAGTGAATCTGAATTCCTCTAGCTCATTCAGCTGGAGCAATCTTATTTCTCCAGCTAATTTGGCATCAAAGTTTAGGAATTTGGTTGCCCAGTAGGCTTTATGTTCCAGTTCCATGGGCAGGTGGCATGCCTTACCATACACAAGTTGGTATGGAGAGGTCCATATAGGAGTCTTGAATGCTATTTTGTAAGCCCACAGAGCATCATCCAAGCTTCGTGCCCAATCCTTTCTATGGGTACTCACAGTCCGTTCTAGGATTCTTTTTAGTTCTCTGTTAGAAACTTCAGGTTGTCCATTTATCTGCGGATGATATGGAGTTGCCACCTTATGGCGAATCCCATACCGGACCATGGCAGAGTAAAGCTGTTTGTTGCAGAAGTGAGTGCCCCCATCACTGATTAGTACCCTAGGGACACCAAATCTGCTGAATATATGTTTCTAGAGGAACTTTAGTACATTTTTAGTATCATTGGTGGGTGTGGCAATGGCCTCTACCCATTTTGATACATAGTCAACTGCCACCAGAATATAAGTGTTTGAGTATGATGGTGGGAAAGGCCCCATGAAATCAATTCCCCATACATCAAACAACTCAATCTCCAAGATTTCTTGTTGTGGCGTAACTGAGAGGTAAATTACTAGCTCTCTGGCAACTGTCACAGTTACGTACAAACTCTCGGGAATCTCTATAGAGTGTAGGCCAGTAGAAACCACATTAGAGGACCTTGGTGGCTGTTCGCTCACCTCCGAAATGATCTCCATATTGTGATCCATGGCAATGCCATAGGATCCTTTGTGCTTCTTCCTTAGGCACACACCTACGGATTATTCCGTCTGCACATCTCTTAAAGAGATAGGGTTTTTTTCATCCCACAAGTAGTACTTTGCATTAGTAATTAATTTTTTCTTTTGTTGCCTGTTGTACTCCTTGGGAATGAACCTTGCAGCTTTGTAGTTTGCAATGTCTGTAAACCATGGTAATTCCTGAATGGCGAACAAATGCTCATCCGGAAAGGTTTCAGAGATCTCAATAGAGGGGAGGACGCCCCTTCCACTGGTTCTATCCGGGACAGATGGTCAGCCACTTGGTTTTCTGTCCCTTTTCTGTCTCTTATTTCTATATCAAACTCTTGCAGAAGTAACACCCATCTTATGAGTCTGGGTTTTGAATCCTACTTTGTGAGTAGATATTTAAGAGCAGCATGATCTGTGTACACAATCACCTTTGATCCTACTAAGTATGATCTAAACTTATCAATGGCATAAACCACTGCAAGCAATTCTTTTTTTTTGTGGTTGTGTAATTTTTCTGGGCATCATTCAGAACACGGCTAGCGTAATAAATGACATGCAGAAGCTTGTCATGCCTCTGTCCCAGCACTGCACCAATGGCGTGATCACTGGCATCACACATTAATTCGAATGGTAATGTCCAGTCTGGTGCAGAGATAACTGGTGCTGTGACCAGTTTAGCTTTCAGAGTTTCAAACGCCTGCAGGCACTCTGTGTCAAACACAAATGGCATGTCGGCAGCTAGCAGGTTGCTTAGAGGTTTTGCATTTTTTGAAAAATCCTTTATAAACCTCCTATAGAATCCTGCATGCCCTAGAAAGCTTCTGATTGCCTTAACATTGGCAGGTGGTGGTAATTTTTCAATTACCTCTATTTTAGCTTGATCCACCTCTATTCCCTTGTTTGAAATTTTATGCCCAAGGACAATCCCTTCAGTCACCATAAAGTGACATTTTTCCCAGTTTAAAACCAGGTTGGTCTCTTGGCATCTTTTCAAAACCAGTGTCAGGTAATCAAGACAGGAGCTGAATGAGTCTCCATATACTGAGAAGTCATCCATGAAGACTTCCAGAAAATTTTCCACCATATCAGAGAAAATAGAGAGCATGCATCTCTGAAAGGTTGCAGGCGCATTACACAGCCCAAAAGGCATCCTTCTGTAAGCAAATACTCCAGATGGACATGTGAATGCTATTTTCTCTTGATCCTGGGGATCTACTGCAATTTGGTTGTAGCCTGAATAGCCATCCAAAAAGCAGTAGTAATTATGACCTGCTAGTCTTTCTAGCATCTGGTCTATGAATGGTAAAGGAAAATGATCCTTTCTGGTGGCTGTATTGAGCCTTCTGTAATCAATACACATGCGCCACCCTATAACTGTTCTTGTAGGAACCAGTTCATTTTTTTCATTATGAATCACTGTCATGCCTCCCTTTTTAGGGACAACTTGAACAGGACTCACCCAGGGGCTATCAGAAATAGGATAAATAATCCCAGCCTCTAGTAATTTAGTGACCTCTTTCTGCACCACTTCCTTCATGGCTGGATTTAGCCGCCTCTGTGGTTGAACCACTGGCTTAGCATCATCCTCCAATAGGATTTTGTGCATGCATCTAGCTGGGCTTATGCCCCTAAGGTCACTTATGGACCACCCAAGAGCTGCCTTGTGTGTCCTTAGCACTTGGATTAGTGCTTCCTCTTCCGGTGGATTTAAAGCAGAGCTTATGATCACTGGAAAAGTATCACCTTCTCCCAGAAATGCATATTTCAGGGATGGTGGTAATGGTTTGAGCTCGGGTTTAGGAGGTTTTTCCTCTCCCTGAGGAAATTTCAGAGGCTCTTTCAATTCCTCTGAATCCTCTAGATCAGGCGGAATATCTTTAAAGATGTCTTCCAGCTCTGATTCGAGACTCTCAGCCATGTTGATCTCCTCCACCAGAGTCAATAAGATCAACTTTCATGCAGTCTTTTGGTGTGTCTGGATGCTGCATGGCATTGACAGCATTCAATTTAAACTCATCCTCATTGACTCTCAGGGTGACTTCCCCCTTTTGGACATCAATGAGAGTTCGTCCAGTTGCTAGGAAAGGTCTTCCTAGAATGAGAGTAGCACTCTTGTGCTCCTCCATTTCCAGCACAACAAAGTCGGTGGGAAAGGCGAATGGCCCAACCCTGATAATCATGTCCTCAATCACGCCTGATGGATATTTAATGGAGCCATCATCAAGTTGGAGACATATCCGGGTTGGTTTAACTTCTTCAGTTAAACCAAGCGTTCTGATGGTGGATGCAGGTATCAGGTTGATGCTTGCCCAAGATCGCATAAAGCTGTCCTGGTGCAATTTCCCTCTAATGTGCATGGTATCAGAAAGCTTCCGGGATCTTTAAGCTTTTCAGAAAAGCTTTTCAGAATGACTGCACTGCATTCTTCAGTGAGGAGAACTCTTTCAGTTTCTCTTCAATCCTTCTTATGACTCAAGATCTCTTTCATGAACTTGGCGTAAGAAGGTATTTGCTCAAGTGCTTCTGCAAACAGAATCTTTATTTCAAGAGTCCTGAGATAATCTGCAAAGCGAGCAAATTACTTATCCTGCTCCTCTTGGCGGAGTTTTTGAGGATAAGGTATCTTGGCTTTATATTCCTCAACCTTGGTTGCTGTAGATTTATTTCCTACAGAAGTGGTTGAAGAAGCCTTTTTAGATGGGTTGTCATCAGCACTTGTGTGTGTCTGATCCCTCTCCGACAATTGAGTGCCAGAGTTAGAAGCTGGAGTGACGTTAGACGCCAACTCCTCATTTGCTCTTGGCGTCTGAACGCCAGAACTGTGCTTCTTTTGGGCGTTCAACGCCAGTTCCTTGCTTGTTTCTGGCGTTGAACGCCAGTCCTGAGCATGGTCTGGGCGTTCAGCGCTAGCCTTCCACCCAATCTCTGGCGTTTTAACACCAGAATTATTTTTTTCTGGGCTCTTACTGTTCTCAGATGGATTTTGGGTGGTTTGCTCATTTCTTGGCTTCCTGCTGCCTTGAGATGGGGTATTTAATGTTTTTCCACTTCTTAATTGAACTGCTTGGCATTCTTCTGTTATTTGTTTTGACAGCTGCTATTTTGTTTGCTTCAATTGTTCTTCCATATTTATATTATGCATCCTTGTCTCTTGTAGTCTATCTTTGAATTCGGCTAACTGCTGTGTTAGAAAGTCCAATTGCTGATTGAATTCAGTAGCTTGTTCAGTAGAACTGGGTTCAGTAGTTACTGTTTTAGCCTCTTCTTTCATGGAAGGGTCACTGCTTAGGTACAGATGCTGATTTCTCGCAATTGTATCAATGAGCTCTTGAGCTTCTTCAATTGTCTTTCTCATGTGGATAGATCCACCAGCTGAGTAATCTAGAGAGATCTGAGCTCTTTCTGTAAGCCCATAATAGAAGATGTCTAACTGAACCCACTCTGAAAACATTTCAGAGGGGCATTTTCTTAGCATCTCTCTGTATCTCTCCCAAGCATCATAAAGAGATTCATTATCTCCTTGTTTAAAGCCTTGGATGTCCAGCCTTAGCTATGTCATCCGTTTTGGAGGAAAGTATTGATTCAGGAATTTTTCTGTCAGTTGTTTTCATGTCTTTATGCTAGCCTTAGGTTGTTTATTTAACCACCTCTTAGCTTGGTCTTTTACAGCAAATGGGAATAGTAATAATCTGTAGACATCCTGATCTACTTCCTTATCATGTACTGTGTCAGCAATTTGTAAAAATTGTACCAGAAACTCTGTAGGTTCTTCCTGTGGGAGACCAGAATACTGGCAGCTTTGCTGCACCATGATAATGAGCTGAGGATTCAACTCAAAGATACTGATTCCAATGGAGGGTATGCAGATACTACTCCCATATGAAGCAGTAGAGGGGTTAGCATATGACCCCAGAGTCCTTCTGGACTGTTCATTTCCGCTTAGATCCATGATGGAGAAAGGGAGATGATGTAAAATAGAGAAGAAATATTTTTATTTACTTAATTATTTATTTATTTTGAAAACAAAATAAATTAAAATAAAATAAATAAAAATAGGTGAAGATTTTCAAAAAAATGAGGAGAGAGAAAGTAATTAGGAAGTTTTGAAAAAGATATGAAAAATTTTTTTTTTTTGAAAAAAGTTTTAATTTTGAAATAAAAATCTAAATTTTAAAGGTAAATTTCGAAAATTTGCTTTAAAATAGAGAGAAAAAATATTTTTGAATTTAAAGAGGAGAGAGAAAAACAATAAGATAGCACAAGATTTAAAAATTTTTAGATCTAATGCTCCTTGTTTTCGAAAATTTTGGAGGAAAAACACCAAGGAACACCAAACTTAAAAATTTTAAGATCAAGACACAAGGAAAACTTAAGAACACTTTGAAGACTCACAAGAACACAAGAACATGAAGAAAGAACACCAAACTTAAAATTTTTAGAAAACCAAAATAAGATTTTCGAAAACCAAAGAAAAATTAACAAGAAAACACCAAACTTAAAGTTTGGCACAAGATTTAATGTAAAAATTATTTTTTGAAAAAGAATTTTAAAAAGAATGTACCCAATTACCAAGAACACAGACCAACACTCTAGCCAATTGGGCAGTAAATGTAACACTTGTTTTGAAAAAGTATTTTTGATAACTAAGAAAAAAATATTATAATTTTTTTTGAAAAGAATATAAAAAACTCTGACCCAAAAGACAAAATTTTCCTAATCTAAGCAACAAGATTCACCGTCAGTTGTTCAAACTCAAACAATCCTCGGCAACGGCGCCAAAAACTTGGTGCACGAAATTGTAATGTCAATGTTCACATTACTCTCTTACAACTTCGCACAACTAACCAGCAAGTGCACTGGGTCGTCCAAGTAATACCTTACGTGAGTAAGGGTCGAATCCCACGGAGATTGTTGGTTTGAAGCAAGCTATGGTTATCTTATTATTCTTAGTCAGGATGCCAACAACAGTGTTTTTCAAGTTCAATTGTAAAAAATGAGAGGGCATAAATATAAATACTTATTGTGCAATGATGGAGAATATGTTGGAGTTTTGGAGATGCTTTGTCTTCTGAAATTCTGCTTTCCTCTGTTTTCTGATTCACGCACGCAAGTCCTCCTATGGCAAGCTGTGTGTTGGTGGATCACCGTTGTCAATGGCTACCATCCATCCTTCCAGTGAAAAGGGTCCAGGTGCGCTGTCACCGCACGACTAATCATCTGCAGGTTCTCAATCGTACCGGAATAAGATTTACTATCCTTTTGCGTCTGTCACTACGCCCAGCACTCGCAAGTTTGAAGCTCGTCACAGTCATTCAATCCTTGAATCCTACTCGGAATACCACAGACAAGGTTTAGACTTTCCGGATTCTCTTGAATGCTGCCATCAATCTAGCTTATACCACGAAGATTCTGATTAAGAGATCCAAGAGATATTCATTCATTCTACGGTGAACGGGAGTGGTTGTCAGGCACGCATTCGTGGGGGAATAATGATGATTGTCACGTTCATCACATTCATGTTGAAGTGCGAATGGATATCTTAGATAGGAACACGCATGTTTGAATAGAAAATAGAAACACTTACATTAATTCATCGAGACACAGCAGAGCTCCTCACCCCCAACAATGGAGTTTAGAAACTCATGCTGTCAAAGAGTACAAAATTCAGATCTAAAAATGTCATGAGATACAAAATAAATCTCTAAAAGTTGTTTAAATACTAAACTAGTAACCTAGGTTTACAGAAAATGAGTAAACTATGATAGATAGTGCAGAAATCTACTTCTGGGGCCCACTTGGTGTGCGCTGGGGCTGAGACTAAAGCTTCTCACGTGCTTGGGCTGTTTTGGGCGTTCAACTCCAGGCTGTAACCTGTTTCTGGCGTTGAACTCCAACTTGTAACGTGTTTCTGGCGCTGGATGCCAGACTGCAACATGGAACTGGTGTTGAACGCCAGTTTACGTCATATATCCTTGAGCAAAGTATGAACTATTATATATTGTTGGAAAGCCCTGGATGTCTACTTTCCAAAGCAGTTGGAAGCGCGTCAATTGGACTTCTGTAGCTCCAGAAATTCCATTCCGAGTGCAGAGAGGTCAGGATTCAACAGCATCAGCAGTCCTTTTTCAGCCTGAATAAGATTTTTGCTCAGCTCCCTCAATTTCAGCCAGAAATTACCTAAAATTATAGAAAAACACACAAACTTGTAGTAAAGTCCAGAAATATGAATTTTTCCTAGAAACTAATGAAAATAAACTAAAAACTAACTAAAACATACTAAAAACTATATGAAATTAACCCCAAAAAGCGTATAAAATATCCGCTCATCAAGGAGTAACCTTGGACTCGGTTCCCCGACTTCGATTGGGATGACTGTGTCGACCCCGTATGTGAGTCAGAAGGGGGCTTCGTCGGTAGATGATTGGGGGGGTGGTCCTGTAAAACCGTAGGACTGAAGCTAGCTCGTTTGCCCATGAGCCCTTCTTCCCTCAAGTCGCTTCTTTAGTCCTTTTAAGATGACTTTGTTGGCTGCCTCTACCTGGCCGTTGGTTTGGGGGTGTTCGACTGACGAGAACTTTTGCTTGATTCCCAGTCCTGCTAGGAATCCCTTGAACTTCTTGTCGGCGAATTGTGTCCCATTGTTCGATATGACGGTTTCTGGGATTCCAAACCTGGTGACCACTTGCCTCCGTATGAATTTTTGGCAATTCGCTGAAGATATGCTAGCTAGTGGTTCCGCTTCTATCCATTTGGTGTAGTAGTCTATGGCTACTATCAAGTATTTCACTTGCCCAGGCCCAGGTGGGAATGGCACTAAGAGGTCGACTCCCCATTGGGTGAAAGGTCGGGGGGCCATCATCAGGCTGAGTTCTTCGGGTGGAGCTTTGTGGAAGTTGGCATTTTATTGATATTTTTTGCATTTTTTGACGAACTCCTGGGCATCCGACATCATTGTGGGCCAGTAATATCCTGCTCGGATCATCTTTCTTGCCAGCGATCATCTCCCGATGTGGTAATCACAACAGCCCTCATGGACTTCTTTTAGGACGTAGTCCGTTTGGTCGGGGCGTAGGCATTTGAGTAGGGGTTAGCGGAGTCCTCGTTTGTGCAGCTGTCCTTATATGATCACATATTTGGAGGCTTCCCTTCTGTTGGTTTGTGCTTCTTTCTCATTCTCGGGAGTTTCGCCATGCTCCAAGTATCGGAGGATAGGATCTATCCAAGAGGAGGGGTTCGGTATATGGGTTGCGCACATGATGATTGCAGGTTCAGTTGCTAGCCCTTGGATTAAGGATCTGTTTCCCGTCCCAGGTTTGGTGCTTTCCAGCTTGGAGAGGAGGTCGGCTTGGGCGTTTCTTTCTCTAAGGACATGCTGAATTATGACTTCCTCAAAGCTTTTGCATAGCTCCTTTACCTTTTCCAGGTATTTTTGTAGTAGTGCGTCCTTGGCTTGGTAGCTGCCATTTATCTGAGAGGTGACGATCTGGGAGTCGCTACTAACTTCCACCCTTGATGCTCCGACCTCTTTGGCTAATATTAACCCTCCTATCAGGGCCTCGTACTCTGCCTGGTTGTTGGAGACTGGAAAGTCGAACTTGATCGATTGTTCATAAGCTACTCCTGCCGAGTTCTCGAGAATGATCCCGGCCCCTCTAAACGTTTGGTTAGACGTTCCGTCAATGTGGAGTTTCCCTCGTGTGTTCGGTACATCGGGAGCCTCCCCTGTGACCTCTACCAGAAAATCTGCCTTGGCTTAGGCTTTAATTACCTGCCTAGGTTCGTATTGCAAGTCGTATTGGGACAGCTCTATTACCCATGCCATCATTCTTTCTGTGAGGTCGGATTTCTGTAAGACTTGCCGAATGGCTTGGTCGGTTCTTTGGATGATCACGTGCCCTTGGAAGTACTGTTTTAGTCTTCTAGATGAGGTCAGTAAGGCGTAAGCCAACTTTTCCAACTTAGTGTACTTCAACTCCGCTCCTTGGAGTACTTTGCTGATAAAGTATATTGGGCGCTGAGTCTTGTCTTCTTCTCGGACAAGGACTGCTGCCATGGCTTGTGTGGTCACAGCTAGGTATAAGTACAGGGGCTCCCCTTCTCTAGGTTTGCTGAGTACGGGAGGTTCTGAGAGTATCTTTTAGAAGTGGATGAACGCTTCTTCGCATGTCGAGGTCCACTAGAAGGCGATTCCTTTCTTCATTAGGTTGAAAAATGGGATGGCTCTTTCTGCCGAGGCACCGAGGAACCAGGATAGAGTTGTGAGTTTCCCGGTGAGTCGCTGCACGTCTTTGACACACCCAGGGCTTGTCATTTTGAAGACGGCTTCACATTTGTCTGGGTTGGCCTCTACGCCTCTTTGTGTTATCATGAATCCTAAGAATTTCCCTGCTTCCATGGCAAATGCGCACTTGAGTGGGTTGAGCCTCATTTTGAATTTTCTTAGTGATTTGAAGACAGCTTGGAGGTCGTCTATTAGCCTGTTCAGCTTTGCTGTTTTCACCAAGATGTTGTCAACGTACACTTCTACTGTCTTGCCTATGAGGTTGTGGAAGACTTTGGTCATTAGTCTTTGATAGGTGGCTCCTGCGTTCTTCAGCCTAAATGGCATTACTCTATAGCAAAAAGTGCCTCCTGGCGTTATGAATGCCGTTTTGTCCTCGTCAGGTCGGTGCATTGGGATCTGGTTATAGCCGGAGTACGCATCCATGAAGCTGAGAAAATGATACCCCGCCGTCGAGTCTACCAAGGTGTCGATGTTGGGGAGGGGGAAAGAGTCTTTTGGGCATGCTTTGTTCAGGTTGGAATAGTCAACGCACATTCTCCACCTCTCGCTGGCTTTTTTGACTAGGACGACGTTGGACAGCCATGTCGAATACTCAAGTTCCTTGATGAATCCAGCTTCCAACAACCCGACTGTTTGTTTGGCGACTTCGTCGGCCCTTTCTTGAGACATCTTTCTTCGCCGCTGGGGTACCAGTTTGGCGCTAGGTTTCATGGCTAGTCGGTGGGACATGACCTCGGGATCCAATCCCGGCATGTCTGATGGCGTCCACACGAAGAGGTCACCGTTCGCCCTTACGACCTCTATGAGGGGGCCTTTGAGTTCATGGGGCAGGTTCCTATTTACAAAGGTAAACTGGTATGCCGACTTCCCTATCTGAAACTTTTCCATGTCCCCTTCTAGTTCTGGTCTCGGCTTGTCCTCCATCCTGACGTCCAGGTCTACCAAGAACACGCCAGCTGTCTTCATAGATTCTTTACTTAAGGAGAGACTGGCGTTGTCGCAGGCGACTACCGCTTCTAGGTCTCCCCTTATGCAGCCAACTGTTCCCTTGTCCGTTATGAACTTCATTGTCAAGAATTTAGTGCATATTACAGCTGAAAGTTCGTTGATGGTTTTTCTGCCCAGGATGATGTTGTATGCTGTGGAGTCTCTAAGGATTACGAAGTCTGTCATAACCGACTTCCTGGCATCACCGGTTCCAAGGAAGATTGGGAGGGAGATCGTCCTGTCGGGTTTTATGTAGTTATCGCCTAGTCCCATGACCCTGTGCTGGTGATTTTTGAGGTCAGACTCTTTGAGCCCCGTGGCATCGAATACGTTTCTGCACAGGATGTTAGAGTCGGCCCCGGTATCGACGAGGATTCGTCTGACTAACCCTGACCTGACCATTGCTGTAACCACCATGGGGGGTTCTCAGGAAGGTCGTGAAACCATTTATCTTCTGGGCCAAAGGATATCGTGGGAGGTCCCCTGTTGACGATGGGACCTTCTGTCGAGATGGATAGGATCCGAGTATCCTTTTTTGTTGCCGACTTGGATTTAGGAGGGCTGTCGCACCCGACCACGACATTGACCACAAAGGTTGGGGGGTTGCTGGTGTCCCCTATGGGTTCTTGCCTTGGTTTGACAGTCCGGCTGCGATCTTCCTCGGAGCGTTCACGTTCCCGTCTCCTCAGCTCTCTGATAAGCCGGGAGAATTCACTCAGCTTTCCATCCCTGATGGCCTGCTCTAAGGCATCTTTGTAATCGAAGTAGTCTTGGGTTTTGTGACCAAATCCCTTATGGTAATCACAGTAGTCTTTCAATGGTCTAGGTCTGAATAGGATTCCCTTGTCTGCAATTTGTTGGTAAACTTCCACTATGGGCGCCGTGAGTGGCGTGTAATTTGTGAACCTTCCTACCCGTGGGGGTTGCTTGGATTGCTTGGCGAGGGTGCCATCCCTGGGAGCTTCCTTGTATCTGTTGACCTGGGGGGGCCTACCGAGCTGAGGGGTTTGGGAGCTTCCGTTTATTGGCTGCTACAACCTGAATCACCTCCTCATTATTGATATATTTCTTGGCCACGCTTTAAATTTCCTGCATGGACCAGACGGGCTTATTAGTGAGATGTTTCCTAAATTCCTCGTTTAGCAGGCCGTTCGTTAGGCAGAGACAGGCGACGGAGTCCGTAAGGCCATCGATTTCCAAGCATTCGTCGTTGAATCTGTCCAGGAACTTCCTGGTCGGTTCCCCGGGTTTTTGGGTAACCCCTAGCAAGTTAATTGGGTGTTTTGCCTTGGCTATGTGCGTCGTGAACTGAGCCAGGAAGCTTTGGGAGATGTCTGCAAAGGCTGTGATGGATCCTTATGGGAGGGCGTTGAACCATCTGACCGCATCGCCTACTCCTTCCAAGTTCATTCTTGCTTCAAAAGCTGTGAGGTGCTCTTGGGGATCCTTAGTCCCGTCGTACCTCATGTTCGTCGGCTTGTCGAAGTTCTTCGGAAGCCGAACCTTGAGGATCGAGGGATGGAAGGGAGTGGCTCCCATGATGATGGGATCCTGTTGTTTCTTGGCTTTCCCTCTCTAGGACTCCCCGTGGCTCTCGGACCTGCCTTGGGTAGCTCGAGAGGTCGCTTGTGTATGCACCTCGTTGCACTTTGTTAGGCTCCTTTCTTGGCTCTCGTGTCTTCGGGAGGGGGAGCGAGTGTCGGTGCGGGATCGGCTGGCGTCGCCGTGGGAGTGGCCGACGTCTCCGTCGGATCGGCTCCTCGCTGCCAGCTCTCGCTCAAGGTTTTGTACTCTGTACCTGAGTTCTTGTATGATCTTGGTGCTGTTGTCTCCCATTCCTCCGAAGGGACGTCTTTCGGGGGTCTTGGTGTAGATTGGTTGGTTTGGCTGGACGAAGGATCGTGGCTGTTCACCGGTATGGGCTGTCAAACTTGCGCTGCTCAAGCAGGCCCTGCCTCCTTCGCAGAGTTCCTCCGAAGTGGGGAGTTGCTCCATGTCTGTTCCAGGGTCCCCACAGACGGTGCCAATGTTCGTCACCAGATGATCTCGGGTGCTCGACGGGTCGGGTGATGGTGAAGGGATTAGCGGGCGAGACCCTGAAGTAGCTTGGAGTGGGTTCTTGGTCTGGAGCTGAAGACTGGCGAAACCGGTGGTAGGACGGACGAGAGGGGGTGGCCACCTGCAAGGACACTCCGACGATCAAGTCAGTATCCGTACGGAATGATAGCCAAATTAGGTAAGGTGATGTGTACCTCGGGGGGAGTGCTGACCTCTCCCCTTATATACTGTGCTGGGCGGGCCCATAAATGACCTAGCCCAATGACCAGGGTGCTTGTTAGCTGTCCCTGTCCACGTGGGGGGGGGGGTGGGGCAGGTCATTTTTGACTTCGGGTCGGGGCGTCGGGTGTTGCTCCGAGGAGACCGACCCACCCGTTTTGCTAGGAGTGGTGCACTGTGTCGTGCAGATGGTAAAGTCGGGCGTCAATCGGGACGGGTGTTAGGAACTAACCCGTTGGATTCTCCTTGTAAGGGATAGTTTGGGCCTGGGTCAGGGGTGGTGCCCCGACCCGACGGCTAGCTGCGCTGGGCTTGTAATGGTCCGTAACATGATTATTGAGATTATGATGGGACTTTTTAGTTTGTGATAAATACAAGAGTTTAATTTGATTAGCCCAAAACTATAGTAATACATTTTCTTGCTATACATGGATTCGTTGCAAAATAGAGTTTGATATCCAAGAAAAAAATTTCTAACATGGTTAGACTTAGTACTGAGGATGAGAAATTATGATTTGTGTATTTGACCAATTTGTGAATACTTGTCCTTCTTTCATATTTTAAAATCATCTTAATTGGATTTTAATGTGAATTGATTTTTTTTTCTGCATCCTCGTATTAGGACATTAAGATGGCTAGAAAAGGTCGTTATACGAAAAAATCAAAATTAGGACCAGGATGTCAACAACCTCAAACGGCTCTGCCTCCGGCTTTGGCATCCCACCACGATGACTCTCAAATTCTCCCGACCCGTGGTGATGGTGTCCCTACAACTTCACGCCCGTTCCATCCACCGTGTAGTGAACCAAGGCCTGCTCCACGGATGAGCATAAATAGCATTCACAACTCCGAGCCAGGCCACAAAAACTTGGACGCTAATGTAGATGAGGTAGATTCTTTTGGTCAAGAAGTTGACGACCACTTTGTTGCTTCTGGAGCTCAGAGACGCAAAGGATGCAAGACTACAAATTTTTGGACGGTTAAGATTATCGGTAACGTATTTAGTAATTTTTCTTTCTTCAATTTGAGTTAGACTCCATGTACAATGTTATTTTCCTTGCATAATGTCCACAACAGATACACATAGGGGTGTAAGTTACCGAACCGGACCGAAAATTATCGCAGAACCGAATCAAATTTTACAACAACCGAATGAAAAATCGAAAAAACCAATTTTTTTCGAACTAAACCGATCGATTCGGTTCGGTTTTCGGTTGCCTTTGCTAAAATTGAACCGAACCGAAAAGTGAGGGTTCAGTTGTGTGTGTTTTTACTAAGTTGCCCTTTAACCTAGGTATAAAAGGGCCAATCAGCACAACCCTAGCTTTCTTCTTCTTATTTTACGCAAACCCTAAACGGCTAAACCCAGTCACCTACAAAACACAAAGCCAAGGCTTCTATTCTTCCACGGTTCCACCGCCGACCTCCATGCTTGAGAGAAGGAGAGTCTGAGGGAGCCAGAGAGTGCTGTCTGTCGTCAAGGAAGTCGCCAATCGTCGTCGTTCATTCATCGCCGTCGCAGGGTCACCGTGGCAACAAAGCCAAAGCCGAGCAGCACTCCAATCCAGTCCGTCGCCGAGCAACAATCAAGTTGCCGAGCAGCAGTTCGTCGCCGAGCAGTAATCCTGTCGCCGAGCAAGACTCCAGTGGCCGAGCAGTCCAACTCGAGCAGCACTCCTGTCACCAAGAACGTTAGCAACTGAACAATGTCTTCTTCAGAGGTTAGAATTTGTCCTTGGTTATAATTTTTTTACAGTAATTACTAATTAATGTATATATTGTCAACAAAATCCTAGTCTGCAATATTTTTTCAACACTATATATAACTTTAGTGGGATTTTTAGTGATATTTGTACTTGATTTAACTTGAATAATTATTTTTAGTGTCTTTTTGAATATATATATGTGTAGCTGTCTCTGATTGTTTATGGTCATTTAAATTCTGTTGGTTAGATTGAAAAATGAGTTACTTGTGGTTCTGTTTATGAGCTGCTTATTAGCTGCTTTGGTTTTGTTTATGAGTTATTTATGTGCTGCTTATGTCTTAGTAGATTTGTGTTGAATTATCTCAAAATAATAAATGGCATACTTGGCAGTTAGTGAGTATTAAATGATTCAAATAAACTAGCTAGTTGTACTGTTATGTGAGTTTCTAAATGTATGTTGAAAGAATACAAACCATTGTTAGATCCTGTTGTTTTTAAATCCAATAATGCTTGCTTGGTGGATTGAGCAAAAAGTGAAAGAAGATAACTATTAGAATTTAGAGCTTAAATTTTGATAGGAATAGTGTGAAGAACTTGCTCCACCAATTCAACTGTGTTAATGTTCAAAGTATGTCAAAAAAAAATATAACTACTTTAATAATGGGTGAAAATTGCAAACGACCAAAATGTTAATAGAGTTACTTAGTACTAATTAATCTTTGAAATTATTTTATGATATAATTTTGGGATTTTATCAGAAATAAAATAAAAAATAATTATTTTTCTATATTTGATTTTGTAAACCTAAATTTAGTAATGTGATTTTTGGCACCTGTTTTCATTATTATGACTAGTTAGTCCTTTCATTAACACCTTCCTTTCATCATCATATGGGTTTGAACTTTGAAGATTCTTACTTTTTTGTATCTTGCTATTTGCATCTTGCTATTTGTTTATGGTCATTTAAATTCTGTTGATTGGTGTTAAAAATGAATTACTTATGGTTCTGGTTATGAGCTGTTGTGGTTTTGTTTTGCATATATATGGCTACATATAATTAATATGTTTCACAAGTTTGATGAGTTAAAATGCTAATTTTTGTTTCCAGAAACAATACTTTTGGTGCTAAATTTGATGAGTTAAAATGCATATATATGGCTGCTAAATTTGTTGCTGGAAATAATACTTTTGGTGCTGTTGATGAGTTAAAATGCTAATTTTTCATTGTTCTGTTTATATATATGCAGCCAACAAGCAATGAGGTGCCCAATGAACGTACGCCTGAAGTTGGGAGGTGAAAATGTTGAGTCCATGATACGTTCTTCAACGGACAGCAGCGTGCTTACCAAACCCCCACCCCATCCTAGATCAAAGAAGAGGAAGGTTGATTCAACTAATGTGGGTGCAACTCCGGGAGCAACTCCTACAAATCTAGCTCCAAGCACTATGGAAACTGATGAAGAGGATGGCAAGGATGGTCCCAATGAAGGTAATAGAAAACCTTCTAGACCTAGATCTTGGACTTGGGAACACTTTACAAAGGATCCTAAGTCCAAGCCATCACATCCTA
This sequence comes from Arachis hypogaea, assembly GCF_003086295.3. Classification (NCBI taxonomy): domain Eukaryota; kingdom Viridiplantae; phylum Streptophyta; class Magnoliopsida; order Fabales; family Fabaceae; genus Arachis; species Arachis hypogaea. The sequence continues at coordinate 126,208,305 of NC_092051.1, read as the reverse complement.
GGGCTAAATATAATTGGTGTGGTGCATCATATGCATGTGACTCTCATAGAAATGGTACAACTAATATGCGTTATCATTTGTTGAATCAATGTAAAAAATTTTCTAGGGACTCGGGTGACCCTAGTCAAACAATCCTTATCTTCCAAAAAAAAGAGGGTGAAGGGGTATTTAGTGTAGTTACTTTTGATGCTGAAATGTGTAGAAAAGCCCTTGCTAGGATGGTAATTGTTGATGAGCTACCGTTTAAGTTTGTTGAGGGGGAGGGATTCAGATTCTATATGAGTATTGTGCAACCTAGATTTCCACTTCCGGGAAGGATTACTGTTGCTAAGGATTATTAGAATCTTTATATTAGTGAGAAGAATAGGTTGAAAACTGTGTTCAAACAACCAAATCAATCTGTTTGTTTAACTACTGATTGTTGGACTTCTGTGCAAAATCTGAATTATATGTGTGTCACTGCTCATTACATTGATCATGATTGGAAATTGCAAAAGAGAATTATCAATTTTTGTCTTATTAAAAACCACAAGGGAGAAACAATTGGTAGAAAAATTGAGAGATGTCTTTTGGGGTGGGGGATATCTTGAGTGTTCACAATTACTGTTGATAATGCTAGTTCTAATGATACTGCAATATCTTATCTAAGAACTAAAATAGAGGATTAGAATTTACATCCTTTGAAAGGAGAGCATTTCCATGTTAGGTGTTGTGCACATATTCTTAATCTTGTTGTTAATGATGGATTGAAAGAGATGCATGAATCTATTAGCAAGATAAGATTTTGCGAGTGTTCAAGGCTTCTTGTGGTAGTCGAGATCCATTACTTGGGAGTATGGTTGAGAGGATGAAGCTTAAGTATGACAAGTACTGGGGTAACATAAAAAATATCAATATGATGATTTTTTTGCTGTGGTTCTTGATCCTAGATACAAGTTGAAGTTTGTGAACTTTAGCTTTGAAAAGCTATATGATAAGGATGATGCTGATTTTTTGGGTGCAAAAGAAAAAGAGACCTTTTTCAAGATGTTTGAATGCTATGTGAATGCAAATAATGGGGGTATATCTTTTACTTCAGCAACAATGGATGGTGCATCAGATGTGGGAATACCTGATGGCGACATGGCTGGTGATTTTTTCAAGGAGGTGCATTTTCATGAGATCATCAACAAGAATGAGGTGGATTTGTATTTGATGGATGGTTTAGAGAAGCCTCGTGATCAAAATACTTTTGACATAGTGAATTGGTGGAAGATAAATTCTAGCAAGTATCCTATCTTATCCCAAATAACTAGAGATGTCTTAGCAATGCCAGTCTCGACTGTTGCTTTAGAATCAGCTTTTTGCACTAGTGGAAGAGTGCTTAACAACTATAGGAGTTCTTTAACTCCAAAGACAGTTGAGGTATTGATATGCACACAAAATTGGCTTCGTGCTTCTCCAATGACAACTGATTTTGAGGAGCTTATTGAAGAGTTTGAGAAACTTGAATTAGGTTTGCAAAAAAGAAATTTGTAGTTTCTTTCATGGTTTATATTTATAATTCATAATCTATATTATCTTTATAATCTACATTGATTTTTTAGTTTTATTTTTGTAGAAATTGCACCAATCGGAGAAGATGAGGATGAGTTTGGTGTGGATTCAGATTAAGGATGGTGGCTGTTTGGTTTTTATTTGTTTTAAAGTGACTGTTTCGGTTTAAAGTGTGTTTATTTTTGTTGTTTTGCTAGACATTTTTAATTGTCTTTGTTTTATGTTTAATTAAGTTGAATTTGTATTGGATTTGGATGTCATATACTCTTGTTATTCTAGTTTATTGAAGGTTTTAAACTTCATTTTATGATATTTTAAATTCTGATTATTAGGTGTAAGAAAACCGAAAAAATCGACCGAACCAAACCGCTGTTGGTTCGGTTCGGTTCGGTTGTTCAAATAGCAGCCAACCGAATAGTTGGTATCATCGTAGAACTGATCAGGTCGGTTCGGTTGGTTTTCGATCCAAAACTGAACCAAACCGAACCGATTACACCCCTAGATACACACATAAGGTATTATATTTGGCTTATAGATTCTGATGGCACAATCAAGCCGGCAAAATTAAGCGTGAGGGAGGCTATGGAATGGTCTAACGGTAGAAGGATCGTGCTCAAGTTCAACAATGAAAAGCAACCAATTGGAGACGAAGCTAGATTGTTGAGTGGCGTGCTTGGTCTGCTGGGATCTAACTATGAAAAATTTTCTATCTGTAAGGAAAGTTGGCATAAGATTACCACTAAAGACAAGGTTTATAACGAATGTGTTAAGGTAAAAGTTTATATCCCCTTTGAATTAAATCTGCTTATTTTTACAATTATTGACAAATTGTATTATTTGTGTAGCAAATTTTCCACTTTGATGAAGATAGTGAAGGAACTATCAAGAAAAATATTTTGTAAAGTATGGAGAAGTCTTGGAAGAAAACAAGGCTGACGTTGTATAATGATTTTTACGAGCCAACATTTACGACTGAACAAAATATTGAGCACCGTCCGCTGGGAATTGATCGAGAGCATTAGAGATGGTTCCTTGACTATCGCGCCAAAGTTGAGACGAAGGTAATCTAGTATATCATTGGTACACAATAATACAATTTATGTTGCATTGAATCTTTTTAAATCAGTTTCTCATCGCCCTTTATTTCTGATAGACCAATAGAAAAAGTACAGGAAAAATGTGATTAATCGATTAAAACAACTATATACCCACACTGGCGGTTTGAAAAGCTTTGCACGGCGGATGGAAGAAGAGGTACTTTACTTTTTTTTTCACTCTTTGGACTATCTCTATGACTTAAGTTTCTTTGATTGTGTGGAATACAGTAATGGCATAAAATTTGTTGTTACAGTCGAAACACCAAGGGAGGAGAGTCAGTAGAGGTGAGTCATGGATCACAGTGCACAAAAAAAGATGGCTCCTATATCAATGATGAAGCAAGAGCAATTGGTGTAAGTACTACTTGTTATAATTGATCGATAAAATTATGATCTTAAATAGGGTAATAGTTTACTTCTCTATTTTATTTTGTTTTCTATTTCTTTACTGAATGGTTTACTCCCCTATGTCAAAATGGACCAAAAGAAGTTTACAATTTTCAATTCTGCTTACTTTTAATTATTGTTGGAAATTCACCTCAGATGTTGCTAGATAGTTTCAACTTCAATGTAATTTAGAAACAGTTGGGGTAGAATTGAAAAACTTCAGTTTCACTTATCCTTTATTTCTTTTTATAGTGGTTGGCATCCTATGAAACAAATGCTCTATTTTGGCTGTTTTATATAAATAACTTTTGAGACCAATTTTTTTCATTCATATTTGTGTGTTCTTTTACTGTGATGAAAGTGATACAGTTAATCATCCTTTTTGGCGTGTTCTTGACATGAGATGGACCCATAAAAAAATGATTGTATTTGCTAATTTGTGTTTGTAGTAAAGAATTGAGGAGATTGAACAACAGGATGAGTCTTCTAGAGTGTTGTCTCAAAATAATTCCATTGCTCAGGTTTTCAGAAAAGAGAAACTGGGTAGAGTACATGGTGTGAGTTTCGGATCGATTCCTACTCAACTCTTCCATCCGAATTCACGTGCGCCGGACAATGGAGTCCAAGTAGAGGAGACACAGAAGAAGCTGATTAAACTACAGGCAAAGTTGGAAGGCGAGAAGTTGAAGAGGAAGGCGATGAAGGATGAGGTAGCGACAGATAAGAAAAAGAAGCAGGCAATGGAGAGTGCTTTGATTTATCTATTTCAACGGCAGGGTGAGGAGCTGCCACCAGACGTCGCTGTAGGGATGAGTTCCGTGGAATGATAGAGTGAAAAATAGTATATTAGGATTTGAGATATTTTGGATTGAAGATGACATTTTTTTGAATTAGACTATGCAACTCTTTGCAAGAGATTTGTTTTCTTCATATTTTCATGAATATATTATTTTATTTTGCAGATAATTTTTTTTTGTTTTTGATACAAGTTTAGCTTCTAAGGTTGAAAATATTAACTCTTAAAATAATAAAAAATCTAAAAAGAAAAAAAAACATTTCTATAATATTTTAAAAAAATTATACGATCTTTTTAGAAAACCCAAATTTTCTATTTTTTAATTTTTCTTAATTTAGCGGCGGTTTTAAACCGCCAAAAAGTGCCTCAAAGTTTGAAAAATCTGTCCGATATTGCGGCGGTTTACAATCGTCAGTAACTGTGCCCAAAACTTTAGTTTCATTTTGTGAACCACCGCAAAACACATGTCAACTTGAAACGTCGAAGTAAATACCGGCGGTTTTAGAACCGTCGATAAACATGCTGAAAATCGTGTCACTCGCATTTGGCGGCGATTTTCTAAACGATTGCCGCGAAATAATTGATTTAGCGGCGGTTATACCAGCGGTTACTAGAAACCGCCGCCAAACCTAATTCCCGCACCCATAACCATGGCGGTCCAGTGAGCCGCCGACCTTTGATTTTGCGGTGGTTTAAAACCGCCGCTAATCAAGAAAAAAGCCGCCGGTATTTTGTGCCTCTCTTGTAGTGAATCTATTAACTAACAGTAAATAACTACTCTTAAATAAAATTTAGATTTATGATAAATTAATTTTTAATTTATCAAATTAAAAAGTATGGTGAGAAATAAAAAATAATAATTATCTACAATGCAACATATGACTTGTGAAAATCTGATCCATGCAAATACACATACTTTAGATACTTAAAAAAGTTAAGTTATTTATAGGGTAAATCACCAAAAAGGCACCTGAATAATTATTTTGCTGACAAAAATATATTTGAATTTTGTTACCGACATAAATGCTTTTAAATAATTTAAAAATATGACAAAATGTCTAATATTAAATATGTATTCTTAAAAAATATTTTAGAGATTCAATTTTGATGTAATTTTTTGTAAGCATGATTAAAAGAATGAGATATTTTAATCTTTAAAATTTGGTGATTTTTTGCTAAGTATATATTTTTTGGTGATTTTTTTTCTCAACATCCAACAATACTTTTAAAAAATCACAAAAAATATATACTTATAGAAAAATCGCCAATTTTTAAAAATAACAATATCTTATTTTTCTAATCATGCTTTTAAAAAATTGCATCAAAATTCAATCTCTAAAGTATTTTTTGAGAAATACATATTTAATATTAAATACTTTTGTCATGTTTTTAAATTATTTGAAGAAATTTTTGTCAATAACAAAATTCGAATGTATTTTTATCGACGAAAAAATTATTCGAGTATGTTTTTGGTGGTTTACCCTTATATATATTTCTTTTACTAATAAAACTTCAAACCCTAATATTATAGCAACTATAACTATGCTAGTCCAAAAAAAACATAAAGCCTAGTTTAGTGGAACTAATTCAAAATTCAATTATATAGATTCATGAGAAAAAGATAAATAAATTTTTGTTCTTTTAATATAGAAATAAATATACTTTTAACTAATTAAAAAAACAAAAGTATTTCTCAATTTTCAAAATAAATATGTTGGCTGCTTACCATTGATTACAACAATAAATTCTTTCCAGAAAAGTTTCTCACTTATGTATACTCATCACTCATATAATTAATTAAAAAAACTAACAAATAAATTAAATCACAAAGTTTTGTTATAGTTTAATATCATAATAAAGAATTATAAAAATATATTAGAATAAAAAACTCAATAATAAATAATATAGAATAGCTATAATGTTTATTTAGAGATTCTTATATATATATAGTTTTAATACCATATATAGTTCTAGAATTCTTATTTTATTTGTTATTTTAGACATATAATACCACAATTTTAAAAAAAGAAATTACACAATAAATAATATGTATTTTTTGTAAATCGATAAGGAATACAAGATGATTTTTTTTCCAAATCTGTCAGAAAAATAAGGTAATGATAGAGGGATTAGTTAGGAGATTTATGAGGGAAGAGACCAAAAGTCTAGAACTAATGGTGAGAGAAACCTATATTAAGAGTGAGAGAATGTTTTTTTTTACCCAATTTATGTGGTTTACTTTTAAAATTTTATATGACACACCATTGATAATCTTACGTGTGATTGGCGAAAGTTTGCATTGAAGTGTGTCAATTGTTCTTTCCAGCATCATGTAATTATCGGAAAAGCATCTATGTGTGGTGTTGGAGTAAGTTGTCCTGTCATCACCTCTATGTCTGTTGGGTGTCAAAATTTTTTGAGGAGTGCTAGGTTGTATCCACCCTATAGGTGGACGTTTTTCATCCCTCAGTCTTGCTGTGGTGGTGAGAGTGTTTTTGGTTGTCGCCTCTTTTTTTTTTCCTTTCAGCGCACTCTTTTTTTTTCTATGTGCATTGTCATTCTTTCTTGGCGTGCTCTTTCTCTCACTTTTCGGCTTTCTTCAGCACCTGTGTTTATTTCATAGCATTTTATTTTGTCTTTCACGCTGCTTTAATAACGATTTCGGCCTCTTTCTGTTGTTTCTCCAATACTACCTTGAGTGTTTCCTCTAGCCTGTATATTTTTTAGATTAGTTAATCACCTTCTTGACTGAGGTTTGCCAGGGTGCTCGAGCTTTTTTCTGCCTTTTCCCCGACGTTGTATATAGTGGCGGTTCTAGAAAAACGGCCGCTAAATACAAGGCTGTGCATTGTCATTCTTTCTTGGCATGCTCTTTCTCTCACTTTTCGGCTTTCTTCAGCACCTGTGTTTATTTCATAGCATTTTATTTTGTCTTTCACGCTGCTTTAATGATGATTTCGGCCTCTTTCTGTTGTTTCTCCAATACTACCTTGAGTGTTTCCTCTAGCCTGTATATTTTTTAGATTAGTTAATCACCTCCTTGACTGGGGTTTGCCAGGGTGCTCGGGCTTTTTCCTGCCTTTTCCCCGACGTTGTATATAGTGGCGGTTCTAGAAAAACTGCCGCTAAATACAAGGCTGATTGCAGTCCTACTCCTAACTGTCGCGATATGCGCCGCAATTATTCATTTTGCATCTGCCGCAATTGTTGTAGTGAATGGTTGTTCTAACGTCGTGGTTTGAGTGCTTCAAGGTTTCAGATGAGTGATATTCCCTACAAAAGACACTAATGTTCTGCTTAAGAACTACTTACAGTGATGAAATGGAGATTGAGAAGGGGAGACACCAATCTATCATCGCCTCAGAGTCGAATGGGTGGTATACTACAAGGACTTCAATGATCAAATCTGTCTGAAGTCTACGAGATACTAAGATTAGGGCAGAAAAGATACCTAAGACGATTCTGCCCCCAGTATTTATAGTCTTTGGTGGCTAGGGATATGAGGAGAATCTGTTTCTAAATCTATACCATTTTGTGAAATCTAGTCCTGATTTGAATGGATACGATCCTCGAATGGGTCGGTTGAATGTTTCTTGGCCCAGCTTAGTAGCTGGACCGTAACAAATTTCATTTATATACATAGCCAATGCTATACTTATATTATAAATTATCAATCCTATCTTTTCAAATATAATCAAGAGTAAACTACCAAATCGGTATCCAAAAAATTTAGACTCTAACAAAATAGTACCTAAAAAATTTATAAGTTTGACAAAAATGACTAAACATTAATTTGTCATATTGCCATTAACGAAAACTACTTTTGTGGCTAACAGAATTTAATACATGGGCAAACTCTCCCCAAATTTCTATTTACCTATAGCATTTTTAATTAATTTATACAATAGCAAGGTGAAATAAGAAGCTTCACCAGCTCCCTCCCAACTCGCTCCTCTTCCTCTTCCTCTCTCTCCCTGTCTCTCTCCCTCTCCCTCTCCCCCTCCCTCTCTGTGTGAGCTTTCTCTTTCTCGTTCGGTCTCTCTTCCTCCACCTCCTTGGTTAGCAATGGTGACAACCACCCTCATCGCCACTGTTATCACCTCTTTCCTCTCTTTCCTCTGTGTCACAGCCGACTCCCTCTCCCTTTAACACTGTCGGTCTCTTTCACTCTCCTCTGTAATTTGGCCTTCTTTCTCTCTCTTCTATTACCGTTCTTTCCGGCAAGCACAACGATGCTAGCAAGGACCTCCTCGCTGTCACATCCTCCTCTTTTCTAAGAATATTAGAATTTAGGGTTTTTCTCAAGTGAATTGAGATTTTTTTTATCAAATTAAATTAAGAATTTATTGTTTTTCTTACGTGTTATTGTTTAAATTAATTAAAAATATTAGGTAAATAGATTGTTGGGATGAGTTTGCCATGTCATCAATTCTATTAGCCACCTTAGCATTTTTCGTTAACGAAAACGAGAGTAATTGACGTATGGTCATTTTTTTCAGATTTTAAAATTATTTAAGAATTTTTGTGTCAATAACATATTTCAAGTATTATTCTTTCGGTAGTTAACTCTATAATCAATCACGTGTATTACACTTATATGTGCCTCAACTTGTTTCTTACCATGAATTCTGATTTTTTTTTTTTTATTTTGGTAAATCATATTATGAATCTTTTTGTTTTTGTTTTTTGTTTTGGAGTAATTACAATCGCTAATTTGTTTTGAAGATCGTTTTTATGGTTAGACAAACACTTGTAGACCTATTCAGTGACTACTTATAATTTATGCCTTTTTGAAATGGGGGTTGTTTGATGCTGATAACGAATGTAATCGTGCTTCATTCTTCTACTAATTGATCGATTATCCAATTTAATTTATCATAATAAATAATTTTTTCTTAATTTCTCTACTCTATTCGCCTGAATACTCGGTTTAGTGTTCTTCAAACTTTTGAAAATAGCTTTAGGTTCTACCCTAGGAAAAAAAAAAAAATCATTCTCTTTTGTTATAAATTCTTAGTTTTCTTTTCTTTAATTTTCACTGTATTTCTAGGAATGTTTTTGTTTTATTAGGACTAATAATGAGATAGCAGAATGTTAATATCATCAATTCTTGCTTTGACTATTAATTAGATAATAAGGACAAAACTGATATTTACATCATATCACTTGTGTTGTTTGCATCAGCTACAGAAATAATGTCGAATTATGTTTACAGAAAGATTATCATCAAGAATGGAATCAAATTCCAACAACCCTCGATATCATTTATGCTTTGATATATATGCATTCATGATTATCTTAAAGCAAATTATTTTGATCAATCAATTAACTCAACCAGCAGAGACGATAAGCCGATTAGCCTTTTTCTCATTTAGGATGACTTGATTTCAATTCATATTTAGAAATTACATAATATTCAAACGTAAAAAGTTATACTACTATAAACTATATATCATCTAAACGAAAAAAAAAATTGACTATTGTTTCTAGAAAAATAATACTGTCACTCTACATATAATTTTTTGCATTGTACGTATACATAAATTTATAAAAAGAAAATGACATTATCACAATATTCCTATTCTTGTTTTTTATTACTTATATAAAATTTCTTTAACCAAGACAAAACCCATGATTGGGAAAACGGAATCAAACCCCGACAAACTTGAAATATTTTTTTAACGTAAATATAATTATGTCCCTATAACCATATATGAAGCAAATAGTATGCTATGATATCTTTATTGAAAACTCCGTCACATGATAAAATTTGGAAAATTTATAATTTGCATGACGAATGCTGGAAGTGATTTCAACCCTTTTCATGGGTAATACGTGCTAACTATTATTCTTGCTCCAATCATGAGGTTTAAGTTTATTTATTTATAATCTTGATTAATCGCCGTGATCAAAGGGGATGATCATGTTGCCAATGATATTTATTATTAGAACTTCAAATGATGGGAACATCATAATAAGGATGATATTCGTAGAGTCAGAGATTATCCGTGACGGAAAAGTTAAAGGAGACCGCAAAATTCTTATAGAGATGGAAATCTGTCTCTGTGAATGAATAAATAAAAACGGGAGCAAAAATTAATGTATCTGTATGTCCAACGAGAATCTACAAAATTCCTACAAAAGAGAATTTACTTAAATATTCTCATATAAATAAGTCTAATTCATCCTATACTTAAATAAAATATTTTTATTTTATTTTATTTTAATTTATATATTAAAAATTTTATATGTATATTAATTATGTTGTATTTGTATTTGAATTGTGTTTTAATTTGATATATTTGGTAAAATTGTATATTAATTTTATTTTAATTGCATTAATTTTTTAAAAAATTTAATATTCATGAATATTTGCAGATATCCATTTCCTCTGCAGAAGTGAAATAAACAAAGATCCGTAACAAAAATAAAACAAATACGAAAGACGTTTTACTAAATTAAATTGAAACAGGAGTGGGAAAGAAATCTTGGATACTATAGTGACTCATTACCATTCCTAATAACTTTCATTCTATAGTTATATACTTATATTGTTCTATCATCCGTGAGTTTATATTATTATGACAAAATAATTGTTTAGATAACGAATAATATATCTTAATTATGATTTGTTACGGTAATATTAATAAGGAGAAGATAGTATGTTTTAAACATTTTAGTTTGGAAAAGTATAGAATTTTTTTTTTTGTCCATGGTATTCTCCAACCCGACAGATAAAGAATTAATCTGCTGCAGATTTAAGTTCCATTTAAAAGGTCTGATTTGTCGCTAGCCAATGGGTTACTGCATGCACAAAACAGAATTCAAATCTCCGACACTTGTTTAAGTGGCCGAGTGAGCTGACCACTCAACTAACCCAAATTGGTTATAGAAAACCATTTAATTAACCAAACTAAGTTAGGTTGGTCAAGTAATTAATTCATTTGTCGGATTAAGTAAATGTCGTGGATTTGAGTATCGCTTTGTTGAATTTATTGACTAGTAAAAAACTTTTAAAAAGAATTCAGATCCGTGATGTGTTAGTCCTTGATCTACTAGACTAGAAAATACCATCGACAACAAAAAAAACTTAAATTAGTTAACTGTAGTAATAATTTTTTTTCTAATTTTAAAAATTCACATTTTTTTGAAAGATTTACGATTTAGAATTTATAATTTATAATGGAAGATTTGAGATTAATGTTTTATGATTTAGAATCTAAAATTTAAGATAAGTAAAATAATTTTTAAAAAATTACTGATGTTAGTTAAAAAATTTAACTCCTTACTTTTTTTTTTTTTAAACTTTTCAGTTGTTATATATATATAAGTATTGTTTGGTTAAAAATATTCCAATCTAATTCTCGTCCAATATCCAAAATTATTGGATTTTTCTTTTTTGCTCGCGTAATTTTTTTCAAAAAAATTAATTGTTATCATTTTCAATTTAAAATTTTTTGTTGTATCTTTATATACTTGAAAATTAAGGGTAATATATTTGTTCAAAACATATATAACAAAATTAGGGTTGGCTTGCAAAATATATATCCTACAAAAATTTATGAACAGTGTTGTTCATACCCTGGCCCAATAAATAGGGCCCAGGACCCAAGCAAAAAGGCCCAACTCAAAGGGTTGGCCCTCACCCAATACCAGTCTTCATCCCCAAAAGTCGGTACTGAACACGACCTGCTCCAAAGAAGTCGGATACGAGGGTTAGCTGGCAGATAACACTCATTCGAATGAGTAACTGCCCCTAGAAACTCTCTAACCACTTCATAGAGCCATATCTTAACCTCCCTAAGATATGGGAACGGTTATCCACCTAAAAAGGTGGCACTACTTCAGCGGTGGTTATTGGTTCACCACTATAAATACACTGACACCATTCAGGTATCACTAAGTTCCAATACTCTCTAACCTGCTCACACTCTTGCTAACTTAGGCATCGGAGTGTCTTTGCAGGTACCACCCCCGGAGGAACACCGAGTACATACCAGGTCCACTCGAAAGCCACCTCCTTCATACGTTTGGGCCAACCAACGCCATCCGGCCCATTAATCTCCGGTTACCTACCGTAACATTGGCGCCGTTGCCGGGGACCCGAAAGATCAACCAGTGATGGCGGATAGATCCCCTGAAGAGGGTCATGTGGAGACAGATTCTGAACAAGAGAATTTGAACACTGGGAACAATGAGGCAGATCAGACCCTCCACCAGGAAGCCAATGATCAACATAGGGAAGGCACCTCCGGAATCAAAAATCCGAAGGTGAACTCCTCGGAGGGGCGCGAATCAGAAAAAGAAGGACCCTCCCACACTAGTGAGCTTATGGGATTAATCCACAGCCGCCTCGAGCAGCTAGAACAGGAGCGGGAACGACAAAAGGAAGCCGAAAAGAACCTAAAAGAGGAGATGGAGCGACGAAAAGAGTTAGAAAGAAAACTCTTAAAATTAGAATCCTCCCTCAAAGGTCGGAATTCCCACGGCGATAGAGAAGATTCTCCCTTAGGAGAGAAAGATCCTTTTAGCGAGGACATAATGAGGGCAAAAGTTCCAAGAAACTTTAGAAGCCCCGATATGGACCTCTACGACGGAACCACTGATCCAAAGCATCACCTGAGCAACTTTAAAAGTCGGATGTATCTGACTGACGCTTCTGACGCTACGCGATGTAAAGCTTTTCTGACAACCTTGTCAAAAGCAGCGATGAAGTGGTTCGACAGCCTCCCTCCGAGGTCAATTACCAGTTTTGAAGAGCTCTCAAGAAAGTTCTTGATGAGGTTCTCCATCCAGAAGGACAAAGTAAAGCATGCACTAAGTCTCCTGGGAATAAAACAGGAGGTCGGGGAGTCCTTACGGGCCTATATGGAAAGATTCAACAAAGCGTGTTTGGAGATTCAAGACCTGCCCACCGAAGCAGTCATCATGGGGCTAGTCAATGGTCTTAGAGAAGGCCCCTTCTCACAGTCCATATCAAAAAGACACCCCGCCTCTTTAAATGACGTACAGGAAAGAGCTGAAAAGTACATCAATATGGAAGAAAACGCTAGGCTAAGAGACCCGAGTTTGCGACCCGGGCACCCTCCCTCAACAAAAGAAAGGGAGAGGGAAGCTAAGAAGAAGGAAGAACTCGGTCTCGATAGGCCAAGAAAATATCACTCTTATACTCCACTGAAAGTTCCTGTAGTGGATGTGTACAGAGAAATTTGCAATACCGAGAGGCTGCCTCCTCCCAGGCCCATTAAAAATAAAAGAGGAGGGAGCCGCGGTGATTACTGTGAGTACCATAAAATATATGGGCACTCCACAAACGACTGTTATGACCTTAAAAATGTGATAGAAAAACTGACCAGAGAAGTTCGGCTTGACAAATATCTCGTAGAAAGGTCGAACAGTCATGGAAAAAGAAAGCGAGACGATATGGATAAAAGAGACCCACCGCCACAAACTCCGGAAAGACATATCCATATGATCTCAGGAGGGTTTGCGGGAGGGGGACTCACAAAATCCTCTCGTAAAAGACATCTCAAGAGAATTTACTAGGTCGAAGAGGGATCCTCCGACCTCCCAACCATTTCATTCACAAAGGAAGATGGGCGAGGAATAATCCCTGGGCACGACGACCCAGTGGTAATCACCATGATCCTGGCAAATGCCCACCTACACAGAACACTAATAGACCAGGGAAGCTCGGCGGACATCCTTTTCAAGCCCGCTTTCGACAAACTAGGATTAGATGAGAAGGAGTTAAGAGCCTACCCCGACACCTTGTACGGGTTAGGCGACACGCCAATAAAGCCACTAGGATTTTTGCCCCTCCACACCACCTTTGGAAAGGGGGAGAAGACAAAGACTCTGAGTATAGACTTTATAGTCATCGACGTGGGGTCGGCCTATAATGCTTTAATCGGCAGAGCTACCCTTAATCGACTCGGAGCAGTGGTATCGACGCCCCACCTTTGCATGAAATTTCCGACCTCAGCAGGGATAGCAACGGTGAGGGGAGATCAGAAGCTAGCAAGGAAATGCTACAATGAAAGCCTAAACCTGAGAGGAAAAGGCAAAGAAGTTCACACAATAGAGCTCGGGGGAGTAAGGATTAAAGAAGAGCTGCGACCCCAGCCCGGGGGAAAAACCGAGGAGATCCAGGTCGGCGAAGAGGAAGGAAAAAACACTCACATAGGGGCTAACCTAAGGGAAACCCTAAGACAAGGGTTGACCAAGCTTCTAAGAGATAACTCCGATCTCTTCGCCTGGAAGGCCTCCGACATGCCTGGGATAGACCCCGAGCTCATGTCCCACAGGCTTTCGGTCTACTCGGGATCTCGACCTGTACAACAACGAAGACGCAAGCTCGGCCCAGAGCGAGCTCTAATAATAGAGGAGCAAGTACAAGCGCTCCTAGAAGCCGGTTTTATCAGAGAAGTCAAGTATCCAACATGGCTAGCCAATGTAGTGCTAGTCAAAAAACAAAATGGTAAATGGAGAATGTGCGTCGACTACACCGACTTAAATAAGGCATGTCCCAAGGACCCTTATCCACTACCAAGCATTGACGCCCTAGTAGACTCTAGCTCGGGGTATCAATACTTGTCGTTCATGGACGCCTACTCAGGATATAACCAAATCCCGATGTATGAACCAGACCAGGAAAAAACATCATTCATCACGCCCAGAGCTAACTTTTGCTACGTGGTCATGCCATTTGGATTGAAAAATGCAGGGGCCACATATCAGAGGCTGATGAATAAGGTGTTCGCCCCTCACTTAGGGAGCTTAATGGAAGCATACGTCGACGATATGCTGGTAAAGACCAAGAAGGAAGTCGACCTCCTATCTGACCTCTCACAAGTCTTTGACACCATAAGGTTGCACGGGATGAGACTAAATCCTGCAAAGTGCGCCTTCGCAGTGGAGGCAGGAAAATTTCTAGGATTCATGCTAACACAAAGAGGGATCGAAGCCAATCCCGACAAGTGTAGAGCTATCCTAGAAATAAAAAGCCCGACTTGTTTGAGAGAGGTCCAACAGCTGAATGGCCGACTAGCAGCTCTCTCCAGATTTTTGGCAGGATCAGCACTCAGATCCCTTCCACTGTTCTCCCTATTGAGAAAGGGACACCAGTTTGAGTGGACTCCCGAATGCGAGGAGGCGTTCCAGGAGTTCAAAAAGTTTTTGAGCCAACCTCCTATTTTGACCCGACCTATAGCAGGAAAAGACCTCGTCCTATACCTATCCGTGGCAGACAAGGCTGTCTCAGCAGCCTTGATAAAAGAAGACGAGGTCGGTCAACACCCAATCTATTTCATCAGTAAAGTTCTACAGGGCCCTAAGCTAAGGTATCACAAATTAGAAAAGTTTGCCTACTCCTTAGTAATAGCCTCTCGAAGGCTACGGCCTTACTTCCAAGCTCACACAATAAGAGTCCGCACGAACTAACCCATGAAGCAAATCCTCCAAAAGACGGATGTTGCAGGAAGAATGGTTCAATGGGCAATAGAGCTCTCCGAGTTCGACTTGAAGTACGAAACTCGGACGGCGATTAAAGCCCAGTGCCTCGCCGACTTCATTGCAGAATATGCAAGGGATCAAGAGGATAAACCAACTACCTGGGAACTCTACGTGGATGGATCCTCCAATAAAACAGGAAGCGGCGCAGGCATAATATTGGTAAATGAAAGGGGAACCCAGATAGAGGTCTCCCTCAAATTTGAGTTCCCAGCTTCAAATAATCAGGCAGAATATGAAGCCTTGATCGCAGGATTAAAGCTGGCAGAAGAAGTCGGTGCTACCAAGGTAATGGTATACAGCGATTCTCAAGTGGTGACCTCCCAAATAAGTGGAGAATATCAGGCAAAAGACCCAAATATGAAGAAATACTTGGAAAAAACTCTGGAGCACCTCGGGCGTTTTGCAGAAATCGAAGTCACGCACATAACTCGGGACCTAAATAGCAGAGCAGACGCCCTATCCAAGCTAGCAAGTACCAAGCCAAGGGGAAATAACAGAAGCCTGATCCAAGAAACTCTCCAGGAACCTTCAGTGGTAAAAATGGAAGACAAACAAGAAGTCTTTGAAGTGGTCGGATTAAACCTCGGATGGATGAACCCCTTAGTCGAATACCTGAAATTCGACATCCTCCCCAAGGAGGAAAAGGAGGCCAAGAAAATCCGAAGGGAAGCGCAACACTATACCTTGGTAAAAAATATTCTCTATAGAAGAGGGATATCAACACCATTGTTAAAGTGTGTGCCGACCTCAAGAGCCACTGAGGTATTAGAGGAGGTACACAGTGGAATCTGCGGGAACCATCTCGGAGCAAGGTCATTAGCCAGAAAGGTGATCCAAGCAGGATTCTACTGGCCAACCTTGCAGAAAGATGCCACAGACTTTGTGAAAAAATGCCAACCGTGTCAAATGCATGCAAATTTCCACGTGGCCCCCCCAGAGGAGCTCATCAGTGTCACCTCCCCATGGCCCTTTGCAAAATGGGGAATGGATTTGTTAGGTCCTTTTCCCCAGGCGCCAGGACAAGTCAAATACCTAATTGTGGGAATAGATTATTTCACAAAGTGGATAGAAGCAGAACCACTGGCCACCATCACTGCACAAAGAAGTCGGAGGTTCCTCTACAAAAATATAATCACAAGGTATGGGATACCTTATTCCATTACCACAGATAACGGAACCCAGTTCACCGACTCCACCTTTAGAAGCCTAGTAGCCAGTATGAACACCAAACACCAGTTCACCTCAGTGGAACACCCACAAGCCAATGGGCAAGCCGAAGCAGCCAACAAAGTCATACTGGCAGGGCTGAAGAAAAGATTACAAGATGCGAAAGGAGCCTGGGCTGAAGAACTCCAACAAGTACTATGGGCTTACAGAACAACCCCCCAATCCGCCACTAGAGAAACACCTTTCCGACTAGTTTATGGCGTAGAAGCCATGATCCCAATAGAGGTCAATGAGCAAAGCCCAAGAGTGATTTTCCACGATGAGATCAGGAATATACAGGGGCACAAAGAGGAGCTCGACTTGCTCCCCGAAATCCGAGAAGAAGCCCAGATAAGAGAAGCAGCGTTGAAGCAAAGGATGACTGTGAGATACAACAAAAAAGTCATTCGAAGGAGTTTCACCCCAGATGACTTAGTCCTAATCAGAAACGATATTGGAGTCAACAAATCAGGAGAAGGAAAGCTCGCTGCCAATTGGAAAGGACCATACAAGATCAACGAGGTCTTAGGAAAGGGTTATTATAGGGTAACCGACTTCGACGGCAACGAGTTACCCAGGTCATGGCATGCTTGTAATATGAAAAAGTACTACAGCTAAAAGCGAACCCTACTCCCTGATGTACTCTTTTCCCGATTTCATGATTTTTTTCCAAAATCAAAGGGTTTTTTCTGAAAAGGGTTTTTAACGAGGCATCATAGTAGGGGCTAAGGGAAAACAAATAATCAAAAGCCCTTAGTAGCAATAAGGTACCTCCTCAATTAATAAAGATCTCTTTCATTTTAAATATCTCTTTTAAATTCCCTTTTTATTTCCTTTCTACGAAACGCGCCGATTTAAGCTCGACAAAACGTGAAAATCCCATGAACCGACCTAGATGGTCGTCAGGATAAAACGACGAGGTACAAGTCGGCGTAAAGAGGCTATAGAAGTCGATCATGATAAACTCGGGAGTAGTCTGACTCATAAGTCGGAATGCGAAACCGAGTAAAATTAAAATGAATCGCAAGAGTAGCTTAAGTCACGAAAAACTCAATAAAACAAAATTGAATACTAGGAATAACAAAAAGAGATAGGAAAAAACTAAGAAAAAATTGTAAGGCTGCCTCGAGGATCAAGGAAATTCA
Source organism: Arachis hypogaea (assembly GCF_003086295.3). Classification (NCBI taxonomy): domain Eukaryota; kingdom Viridiplantae; phylum Streptophyta; class Magnoliopsida; order Fabales; family Fabaceae; genus Arachis; species Arachis hypogaea. Next base: position 126,190,624 of record NC_092051.1, on the reverse strand, counting down.
GAAAAGCAGGCAAGCCCCAAAGAAAAGGTTTTTTCCAGAAAAGATCAAAGAGTCAAAAGAACCACGAACAGAAAAGCATGCGCGCATAAGGTAACTCAAAACCCTTATCCAAAAAGGGCATTTATTTAAAACGCTAAATTAAAACCCTTATTAAAAAAGGGCATCATAAATTGTTTTGTTTACGGCCTTAAAAGGCCAAAAATTGTTCAAACACCTACAAATAAATATAAAGAGTTTAAAAAGGGGGGGGGGTCCACAGGCCGGACCCCCAATAGCCAAATCACTTCTTTGCAAGAGAAGTAGGAGGATCGCCACCACCAGGATTAGGGGATGGAGAGAAAGTCGGAGGAGCAGCAGAAGAACTCGGAGCGTCCTTAGAGCGAGGAGGGGACTCTATGATCCTCTGCCCCCGAGTCTTCAAATCAGACTCAGACTCCACCACGGGGACAGGAGGATCCACGATGGCACCATCAATGACAACCTTATCAGGGTCCAGAGGAGAAAGGTCCAAATCAGGAGCAATGACTCCGACCTGCTCCTTGAAAACCCTCCAGGCCTCATCAGCACCATCCGCAATAGAGTCCTCCAACTCGGTATAGGCCTTCCGAGCATTCAGCAAGTCATTCTTCACAGACACAAGATCAGCAAATAAACTGTTGTAGCTGGCTTGCGCTGCTTTCCTCAAATCCACCTCCATGTTGCATTGGGCTTGCAACTTCTGCTCCTTCTCCCGGAGGCTGTCTCTCTCCTCCTTCAGCTTGGCGACTTTCCCCTCCAACTCCCTCTCATGATCCTGATATATGCGAAGCCTACCCTCCAGCTCCTCGACCCTCGAGGTCGTCCCTAAAGAGCTGATAGGAGTCTTCTCAAATATATCCAAGAGTTTGCCACAAACCCCCGCCGTCTTGAGACTCTCCTCAACCATAGTGGTGAGGTAGTGCCGAACAGAAACATCATCCATACTCATACGAGCATGAGGATAGATGTTCTTTCGGACGAACACAAGAGCGTCCGCCTCACCAGAAGCGCCAGACTCTAAGGTCTTGCGCTTCTTCGGCTCTGGTTCAGGAGTAGGTCGGACAGAAGGGGGTGGCAGAGAGGAAGCAGAGGAAGAAATCACAATAGGTTGGGAAGGAGTCCCAACATTCCGAGGAGGAGGAGAAGGAGAGACAACCACCCTAGCACCACCAGATCTGGCACGAGACTTCGCCTTGGCTTCCTGAACCCTCTGGAAAGACTCTTGAGCATTTTTTTTGCCATCTCTGCGAAAACAAATTGGTAGCTAAAAGTCAGACAAGTCGGTAAAAGAAATTGCAAGTCGGAAATAAGTGAGAAACACAAAAAGCTACCTAGTTGTGACTGGACAAAGGCCGGCGACCCCTGGAGAAATTTTTTAGTATCCAAGTATGGGGCCCTCCCCCACACTTCTCGGAGGAACCCCACAATGGCCGCCTCCACCTCATCCAGGTCGTCCAGACCATATTTCTCGCAGGGGGAGGCCTCCAGCCAATATTAAGGAAATCGAGGAGAAGAATCATCATCCAGGAAAAAGGGGTGGTGACCCTCTACTGCTTGAACTTTGAAAAAATAGTTTTTGAAATCGTGAAAGGATTCGTCAAAAAGGGTAAAAAGCCTCCGACCTTGAAAGGCCCGGAAGGACACCCACTGTTGCTTATTATTTAACCCACTGAAGGGCTTGGTCATATGGAAGAGATAGAAGAAAATCCTCAGAGAAGTTGGGAACTCCAAGGCCCGGCTGATAAATTGGTAAATTTTCAAAAAACCCCAAGAGTTGGGGTGAAGCTGGGTGGGAGCAACCCGGCAATGACGCAACACAGACATTTCAAACTCTGAAAAGGGGAGAAAAACGCCCAAACGAGTGACCATACTCTCATACATAAAAAAGAAATGAGGGGCCGCCTCGTCGGCCCTCCCGAAGCAAACCCGGTCTTCTGGACCCGGGACTACCAACTCGTACTTCGGCTCATCTTCTTCAGAAGTACAAATTCTATAGTGAGTACGAAGGTGGGTGATAAATTCAGTATCAACTGAAGGCTCCTCCCCTAGGACCGTAACATCAACCCACTGGGAGAGAGCATCTATGGAAGCCATTTTCTTTTCTTAAAAAAAGGGGGTGACAAGAAACCTACAAAAGAAAAAGAAAATCAACACACGGTCTCTAAGGGAGAGGGTACGGAACTAAAGCCTACAAACCAATCTACCTACAAGATAAAGGCACGCAAATAGAAAGCATGTTACAGAAGGGGAAAAAGCTAACCTTTAAGTCTGAAATCAAGACTGGAGGAAGTAAAAACCTTCGAAACGCAAGAAATACAACACGAACGAATGCAGGGAAAATTTGAAAGATTGCAGAAACAAAACAACGAAAGAGAAGGAAAGATATTTATAAGAACGTTAGGAGCATAATGGTAAAATTGGGGCAATCCTTAATAAAGGTGCACCGTTACCAAGGCCATTAAATCCCTACGCACACCCAACGGACACGACGCTTGATTAGACGTAACCGTCAGAACCGAAAGGTCAAGAAAAATCACGTCGGTTCTTAAACCATCACGTCGGTCCTCTCGCAAATCGGCCAAGACCCCGAGTTGAATACTCGAACCCAACTCTTAAAAAGAAATTGGGCTCGAGTAGGGGCACTGTTCATACCCTGGCCCAATAAATAGGGCTCAGGACCCAAGCAAAAAGGCCCAACCCAAAGGGTTGGCCCTCACCCAGTACCAGCCTTCATCCCCAGAAGTCGGTACTGAACACGACCTGCTCCAAAGAAGTCGGATACGAGGGTTAGCTGGCAGATAACACTCATTCGAATGAGTAACTGCCCCTAGAAACTCTCTAACCACTTCATAGAGCCATATCTTAACCTCCCTAAGATATGGGAACAGTTATCCACCTAAAAAGGTGACACTACTTCAGCGGTGGTTATTGGTTCACCACTATAAATACACTGACACCATTCAGGTATCACTAAGTTCCAATACTCTCTAACCTGCTCACACTCTTGCTAACTTAGGCATCGGAGTGTCTTTGCAGGTACCACCCCCGGAGGAACACCGAGTACCAGGTCCACTCGAAAGCCACCTCCTTCATACGTTTGGGCCAACCAACGCCATCCGGCCCATTAATCTCCGGTTACCTACCGTAACAAGTGTAAATTTACTTAAATTAAGAATGGTGTCTCTTTTGATAATAATTTATATATATTTAGATGGTATTAGAACTTTTATAACTTAAATATTTAAAGTTTGATTTTTATTGACAAAAAAAAAATTAGTATAAAATCAATAAAAAAACAGATAGAAAGCTTGGCAAAAAATCATACAAACTTAAAAAAAAAAATTTGTGTGAGAAGATATGTTAAAGATATAACTATTTACGTGTTTTTTTTTATCAGTTTAAATTTTTGAGAGAAGTTGTATCATAACATAATATCAAAATTTTTATAACTGAAAAATCTAGAGATTAATTCATATTATTCTTTAATAGAAAAAATAAATAGTATATGACAAATTTAAAAAAAAAAGAAAAAAATATACAAAAATTTATACAAATCTAAAAAAATTCTTATATAAAAAAATATATTAAAAATATAATTATTTATGTTTATGAACTTAAATTTTTAGGAGTATATATATAAAAAAAAATCATTTTTGACTTATAATAATCAAATCTCAAACCTAATCTCTCGGTGGTTGTTTGACAAAGAGTTCATTATAACAAATATTGAGGGTAAGTAGATGACGGGTTGATGTATGTGTGACTCCGATGGACATAATATGGGACTAAAATATACATCATGAAGTTACGTTGAGAGAATCATCTATCAATTATTGATTGATTATTTTTGTTCTTATAGATTAATTATCCACCCATTTGGTCATGCATACAATCACAAATCATAAAAACACATCCTGATCTTGTGGTAGATAAAAATAATGCATTTAATAAAATATTGCATTTACGATCTTAATCATATCTCATCGGCAGATAATGAATCGTGTAAATTCCAACCAACTCAGGACTTGGCTAGGAAACCGACAATAAATAAGCTTTTCTCAAGAGGATATATATATATTATTAATTCCATGTGAAACCTTCGTTTCATACTCATTAGTTATGAGATTATATATCAATAATGATAGTCAATAAGGGAAGTTGAATTATTGTTTAGACAAACACTGTAACAAATATTGTCTAAATTCTAATTAAGGCACAATTTTTCAGTTATTCTTTTTTAAAACCTAAGGCTCAACACATCAACACAACAACCAGGTGAAATAAGAAAATATATAAAAAAATAATTATAAATTTTATTTTTTTATTATTTATGCTATTGTCATCAACAATTAAAAGAATTAATATAATTTATTCATTTTTTATAATTTCTAAATGAATATATAATAACTACCACAATTTCTTACGTGTTATTCTAAAAAAGATTTTGATTTCTTTTTCGTCATATATTTCAAACAATAACAAAAAAGTTCATCAACTACTTCTTACAAATATCCTTTTTTATTGTCATTTTTGTCTAATTTTTAAAATTTTTCTTTATAGTACCTAGGATAGTTCAAAGACGACCATTATTACAAGTCCAAATATATTACCGCTGTCAAAAATATTCAAAAACAACAGATAAGTAGTGAACACTCTCAACATCTTTACTACACAATATACACAAATTGTCATTAGAATCAATTACACTAAACTTACTCTAACTACTATCTTTAGTAGTAACTATATTGACTAATATAAATTAAATAAAAACTTCACTCGAAGTGGAATCACCCCCTCCAAAAATAGTTTTAGTGAAAGTATAGTTTGATATATCTTTTAATAATCTTTTTTCCTACAAAATTTGTACAAAAAGAGTTAGTAAAAATTATTTATTTTTATTAAATTTTTATATAATTATCTTCTCTTTCTTTTGTCAATTTGGCAACTTATAGAACACCAAGTATAGTTGATTCATTAGATCTAATTTCTATTAATAAAGATCTCGTCTTTATTGAAAAATTCAAACTCACTCTAACCTATCTCAAGCTCATTCCCATATGGTGGATCTATTTTGGTTTGATACCAAAAAAAGTCTTAAAAAAAAGACTTTAAAATACCACAATGTAATCAATTATCTTTTCAAAATTTAATCATCTTCCCATTTCATAACTCTGTATACAAACCATTAATCCACTACTAGAAAACTAGTTATTACAGACGGATATTTCCGACGGATTTTATCCCACTGAAATACAGACGAAATTTCAGAGGAATTTTTTTGTCGGAAAACAAAAAAAATAGATTAGTATAAATTACAGACGGAAAAGAGAATCCGTCTATAATTCCGTCGGAAAAATTAATTTTTTTTCCGTGGAATGGTTATAGACAGATTTTCCGTCTGTAATTAAGTAGACAAAACGCGCGTTTTATTAAATTATTACAGACGGAAAATCCGTCTGTAATTTAAAATTTTCCCTCGAAAATATTAAGTTAACCTAAATCACATCCTATCCTCTCGCGATGCATTCACACTCCACACTCTCCTTCATAGGAGCTTCTTCCTATCCTCTCAGAACCCATCCTCTTAGATCCTATCCTCTCAGAGCTTCTTCCTCTCTTCGTCCACGTTCTCTCCATCACAGGAGCTTTTTTCACCACCGCCGCTCTCTCCATCGCTCCGTCCACGATCTCATCACTGACAGCAACTGCCATTCGCTGGTCATCCTCATCCACCGGTTCAGGTATGGTTTTGCATAGCTTTCAATTTTTGAATTCTTCTCATTTGAAATCATAGTTCCTGTGCTGTTCAGGTATGGCTTCAGGAATCGAAACCATTACACACTAACAAACCAACAAACCCTAGCAATAACATTATCAATCTTACTCTCACTTTGTAAACTTGTCTGTCTCTTCGAACCCTAGCTTTTCTTTCAAGACGACTTATGTATTTATTTATTTATTCACTCCCTGTTTCAATTTAATTTTGAATGATTTTTGTCTTCAGGAAGTGCAGCGATTAGAATCTTCTCTGGTTAGATTTCATTGTGGTGTATAAACGGTAGATGATGAAATTTGTACATTTGTGGTGGTTCTGCTTCATTGTGCTTCATAATCTCCATCTTTTCCCGTTTACTGTTTGTGATCGATATATCATTCCTTCAAATAAATACTTGTTAGTTGTAATGTGTGCACCTGCATGGCTTTTACTTATTTTGATGGTGTTAACTTTCATGTTTATGTTGGAGATAATGTTATAATATATTCACGTCTATCATGTGTTCGACGTAATGTCTCTGAGGGCCTTATCATGCTCCTTTCTTTCCTTTTTCTTTTTAGCATAACTTTGTCAAGAATTTTGTTTATATAAAGGAAATAAACGAATTAATGTGTTTACTATCTTAAAAAGAGAATCTAAACGCAATGTCATTAGTGCATGTTAAGTGCCTGTTTCTAACGGCCTTCCGTGGAAGAATTGGAAGAAACTGTGTTAGGAATAGCTCCAAATGGAATTCTTAATGCATCTATCTCAAATGCATGGTTAGCAAGTCCTTATATTCTTAACCAAATTCACAAATAAACTGATTTGAGTCCTCAAAGAATCGACAATGAACTTGCCTGTTATGAAAGTGTACTAGGAAGATATATTTTGCAAGAATTAGTACAAAAGTGGGATTTTGTAGGGTAACAATCATTGCCTTCTAATGAAGTTATGGTCCATTGATTCTACATTTTTTTTATTAACCTGCTTTGAATTCTAAGTCATAATAGGTAAAGTTATAGCTTTTGTTTACTATATTTATTTATGTGCCAGGTTAGAGTACCATTGCTTCTACCTTTCTCTCCTTTCTTTTTTAATTTTATTTTATTCCGGGTCTGTCTTTTCCCCATGTTAATTTTTGTTGTTTCAAAGTAGGCAATATTTTCAACCATTGCTCATTTTATATTCATTATTGTTTCAGAAGCCTGTCGAAGTAAATGCTGAAACGAAACAGGATTTGAGAAGTTTTAAGCTTATATTGGAATATATAAAAGCCTTGCCTGTAAGTGTTGAACTACAGTTTACTCTTCATTATATAGCATGAACAATAATGCTAATTTGTGTGCATGTCTAATGTTCATTATATAGCATGAACTTCTCTCTTACACTCTCGCTCCCTCACTGACACGACTTCATCAATGCCATTCAAGAAAACATTACGGTATTTTGTTTTATGGTGCAATTTGCATAGAGGAGTAATTGAATCTATTTTGTTTTCTGGTGCAATTTTTTATGATATTTTGCAAGTGGTATGTCTCTATTCTGAATGTTTGTTTCTTTCCTGTTTGGCTGGAACTGATGACTGATAGGAGGGTCAAATAATAATGCTTTTCAAATGCAAGCGGGAATTTAATTGCTTTTGCCACTCGTTCCTGTTCATCAATTGAGCTTCCTCAAGTTGCTGGTCCATCATGGGCACCCTTTGCTTCTTGGATCACTGGTTGGTAAGTCAACCTTTTCCTTTTCTTTTCCTTTATATGCTTTCTTTACCAATATAGAATTCCTTAATTAATAATGCCATGTTCTATATTGGTAAATAGCTAAATAACTAGAAATGTTGATGTTATGGTTGTTTAAAAAAATGTAGTTTTTTGGATTATTAGTGGGATTTTGGAACCTGAGGATTAATGGCCATATGTCTTTTTATAGAATGCTTTGAAGTTCAAATTTTGATATAGGGACCATGTAACTAAAGCGGTTCAAATTTGAATATTTAGCTTCTCAGCCTAAGAGTTCTAGGAAGTTAGATGGCGCACGAAATTGTGATCTCAGGCAACGGCGCCAGAAACTCTGTACGCATGTCTTAATGAATCATTTTTCATTCACAACTTCGATACAACTAACCAGCAAGTGCACTGGGTCGTCCAAGTAATAAATCTTACGTGAGTAAGGGTCGATCCCACGGAGATTGTTGGTATGAAGCAAGCTATGGTCACCTTGTAAATCTCAGTCAGGCGGATATAAAATAGTTATGGAGTTTTCGAACATAAATAATAAATAGATAGAAAATAAAGATAGAAACACTTATGTATATCATTGGTGAGAACTTCAGATAAGTGTATAGAGATGCTTTCGTTCCTCTGAACCTCTGCTTTCCTGCTGTCTTCATCCACTCAGTCTTACTCCTTTCCATGGCTGGCTTTATGTAAGGACATCACCGTTGTCAATGGCTACTTTTAATCCTCTCTGGAAAATGGTCCGATGCGCTGTCACTGCATGGCTAATCGTCTGGAGGCATCACCCTTGTCAATGGCTGCATCCTATCCTCTTGTGAAAATGGTCCAAATGCTCTGTCACAACACGGCTAATCATCTGAGGTTCTCGATCATACTGGAATAGGATTCACCCTCCTTTTGCGTCTGTCACTATGCTCAGCACTCGCGAGTTTGAAGTTCGTCACAGTCATTCAATCCCAGAGTCCTACTCGGAATACCACAGACAAGGTTTAGACTTTCCAGACTCTCATGAATGCCGCCATCAATCTAGCTTATACCACGAAAATTCTGATTAAGAGATCTAAGAGATACTCATTCAATCTAAGGTAGAACGGAAGTGGTTGTCAGGCACGTGTTCATAGGGAATGATGATGATTGTCACGTTCATCACATTCAGGTTGAAGTGCGAATGAATATCTTAGAAGTGGAATAAGTTGAATTGAATAGAAAAACAGTAGTACTTTGCATTAATCCTTGAGGAACAGCAGAGCTCCACACCTTAATATATGGAGTGTAGAAACCCTACCATTGAAAATACATAAGTGAAAGGTCCAGGCATGGCTGAATGGCCAGCCCCCATGATCTAAGAACTAGGCGTCCAAAGATGTCTAATACAATAGTAAAAAGTCCTATTTATAATAAACTAGTTACTAGGGTTTACAGAAGTAAGTAATTGATGCGTAAATTCACTTCCGGGGCCCACTTGGTGTGTGCTTGGGCTGAGCTTGAATGTCACACGTGTAGAGGTCAATCTTGGAGTTGAACGCCAGTTTGTAACGTATTTCTGGCGTTCAACTCTGGCTTGTGACGTGTTTCTGGCGTTTAACTCCAGACAGCAACATATAACTGGCGTTCAACGCCCTTTTACGTCGTCTAAACTCGAACAAAGTGTGGACTATTATATATTGCTAGAAAGCCCTGGATGTCTACTTTCCAACGCAATTAGAAGCGCACCATTTTGAGTTTTGTAGCTCCAGAAAATCCACTTTGAGTGCAGGGAGGTCAGAATCCAACAGCATCAGCAGTCCTTCTTCAACCTCTGAATCTGATTTTTGCTCAAGTCCCTCAATTTCAGCCAGAAAATACCTGAAATCACAGAAAAACACACAAACTCATAGTAAAGTCCAGAAATGTGAATTTAACATAAAAACTAATGAAAACATCCCTAAAAGTAACTAGATCCTACTAAAAACATACTAAAAACAATGCCAAAAAGCGTATAAATTATCCGCTCATCACAACACCAAACTTAAATTGTTGCTTGTCCCCAAGCAACTGAAAATCAAATAGGATAAAAAGAAGAGAATATACTATAAATTCCAAACTATCAATGAAACATAGCTCCAATTAAATGAGCGGGACTTGTAGCTTTTTGCCTCTTGAATAGTTTTGGCATCTCACTTTATCCATTGAAGTTCAGAATGATTGGCATCTATAGGAACTCAGAGTTTAGATAGTGTTATTGATTCTCCTAGTTCAGTATGATGATTCTTGAACACAGCTATTTTATGAGTCTTGGCCGTGGCCCTAAGCACTTTGTTTTCCAGTATTACCACCGGATACATAAATGCCACAGACACATAATTGGGTGAACCTTTTCAGATTGTGACTCAGCTTTGCTAAAGTCCCCAATTAGAGGTGTCCAGGGTTCTTAAGCACACTCTGTTTTTGCTTTGGACCTTGACTTTAACCGCTCAGTCTCAAGTTTTCACTTGACACCTACACGCTACAAGCACATGGATAGGGACAGCTTGGTTTAGCCGCTTAGGCCAGGACTTTATTCCTTTAGGCCCTCCTATCCACTGATGCTCAAAGCCTTGGGATCCTTTTTATTACCCTTGCCTTTTGGTTTTAAGGGTTACTGGCTTTTTGCTCTTGCCTTTTGGTTTTAAGAGCTTTTGGCTTTTTCTGCTTGCTTTTTCTCTTTTTCTTTCTATTATTTTTTTTTTGCCTATTTTTTTTCTGCAAGCTTTGTTCTTTGCTGCTTTTTCTTGCTTCAAGAATCATTTTTATGATTTTTCAGATTATCAAAAAATATGTCTCCTTGTCATCATTCTTTCAAGAGCCAACATATTTAATATTCTTAAACAACAACTTCAAAAGACATATGCACTGTTCAAGCATTCATTCAAAAAACAAGAAGCATTGTCACCACATCAATATAATTAAACTAAGTTCGAGGATAAATTCGAAACTCATGTACTTCTTGTTCTTTTGAATTAAAATAGTTTTCATTTAAGAGAGGTGATAGATTCATAGGACATTCATAACTTTAAGACAAAGTTACTAAATACTAATGATCATGTAATGAAGACACAAACATGGATAAGCACTTAACATAGAGAAAACGAAAAACAGAGAATGTAAGAACAAGGAATGAGTCCACCTTAGTGATGGTGGCGTTTCCTTCTTGGGGAACCAATGATGTCTTTGAGCTCTTCTATGTCTCTTCCTTGTCTTTGTTGCTCCTCCCTTATTGCTTTTTGATCTTCTCTTATTTCATGAAGGATGATGGAGTGCTCTTGATGTTCCACCCTTAATTGTCCCATGTTGGAACTTAATTCTCCTAGGGAGGTGTTGATTTGCTCCCAATAGTTTTGTGGAGGAAAATGCATTTGAGGCATCTCCGGGATCTCATGGTGATGAGCTTCATGCATCTCTTGAGATCCATGAATGGGCTCTCTTGCTTGCTCCATCCTTTTCTTAGTGATGGGCTTCTCTTCCTCAATGGGAATGTCTCCTTCTATGAAAGCTCCAGCTGAGTAGCATAGATGGCAAATAAGATGAGGAAAAGCTAGCCTTGCCCCAGGAGAGGGCTTTTCGGCTATTTTGTAGAGTTTAAGGGAGATGACTTCATGAACTTGTACTTCTTCTCCAATCATGATGCTATGGATCATGATGGCCCGATCCACAGTAACTTCAGATCGGTTGCTAGTGGGGATGATGGAGCGTTGGATGAACTCCAAGCATCCTCTAGCCACAGGCTTGAGGTCCAGTCTTCTTAATTGAACCGGCTTGCCTTTGGAGTCAATCTTCCATTGAGCTCCTTCCACACATATGTCCATGAGGACTTGGTCCAACCTTTGATTAAAGTTGACCCTTCTAGTGTAGGGGCGTGCATCTCCTTGCATCATAGGCAAGTTGAATGCCAACCTCACATTTTCTGGACTAAAATCTAAGTATTTCCCCCGAACCATTGTAATATAATTCTTTGGATTTGGGTTCTTACTTTGATCATGGTTCTTAGTGATCCATGCATTGGCATAGAACTCTTGAACCATTAGGATGCCGACTTGTTAGATGGGGTTTGTTAGAACTTCCCAACCTCTTCTTTGGATTTCATGTCGGATCTCCGGATACTCATTTCTCTTGAGTTTGAAAGGGACCTCAGGGATCACCTTCTTCTTGACCACAACATCATAGAAGTGGTCTTGATGAGCTTTGGAGATGAATCTTTCCATCTTCCATGACTCGGAGGTGGAAGCTTTTGTCTACCCTTTCCTTTTTCTAGAGGGTTCTCCGGTCTTGGGTGCCATCAATGGTAATGGAAAAATAAAAAGCGTATGCTTTTACTACACCAAACTTAGAATATTGCTCGCCCTTGAGCAAAAGAAGAAAGAATAGAAGAAGAAGAAGATACGGAGGAGAGGGAGAAGGGTTGTGTTTCGGCCAAGAAGGGGAAGAGAGGGTTATGTTGTGTGAAAATGAAGAAGAATGGAGGGCTTTATATAGTGGGGGGAGAGGGTGTTAGGTTCGGCCATTTAGGGTGGGTTGGGTGGGAAATTGATTTTGAATTTTGAAGGTAGGTGGAGTTTATGAGGTAGGTTTATGGGGAAGAGTGGATGGATGTGAGTGGTGAAGTGGTTATAGGGAAGAGAGATTGAGGTGATTGGTGAAGAGTTTTGGGAAAGAGTGTTTATGGGATTGTGTGAAAGAGGATTGAGAAGAAGTGAGTGGAGGTAGGTGGGGATTCTGTGGGGTCCACAGATCCTGAGGTGTTCAAGGATTTACAACCTTGCACCAAATTAGGCATGCAAAATGCCCTTACACACAACTCTGGGCGTTCAGCGCCAGATTGGTGCTTGTTCTGGGCGTTGAACGCCCATTTGTTGCCCATTTCTAGCGTTGAACGCCAGAACCATGCTTGTTCTGGGCGTTCAGCGCCAGCTCTTCTCCAGGGTGCAATTCTGGCGTTCAAACGCCCAGATGCTGCCCATTTTGGGCGTTCAGCACCAGAACCATGCTCTGTTCTGGCGTTGAACGCCAGCCAGATGCTTCTTACTGGCGTTTAAACGCCAGTGAGATCCTCCTCCAGGGTGTGATTTTTCTTCTGCTATTTTTGATTCCGTTTTCAATTTTTATATTTATTTTGTGACTCCACATGATCATGAACCTAATAAAACATGAAAGAACAAGAAAAAAAAAATTAGATAAATAAAAATTGGGTTGCCTCCCAACAAGCGCTTCTTTAATGTCAATAGCTTGACAGTGGGCTCTCATGGAGCCTCACAGATGTTTAGAGCATTGTTGAGACTTCCCAACACCAAACTTAGAGTTTGGATATGGGAGTTCAACACCAAACTTAGAGTTTGGTTGTGGCCTCCCAACACCAAACTTAGAGTTTGATTGTGGGGGCTCTGGTTGACTCTGTTTTGAGAGAAGCTTACTGTGCCTCTTTTCCATGTTTACAGAAGGGTAACCTTGAGTTGTAAACACAAGGGAGTCCTCATTCAATTGAAGGACTAATTCACCTCTATCAACATCAATCACAGCTCTTGCTGTGGCTAGGAAAGGTCTTCCAAGGATGATGGATTCATCCTCATCCTTTCCAGTATCAAGGATTATGAAATCAGCAGGGATGTAAAGGCCTTCAACCTTTACTAACACGTCCTCTACTTGTTCATAAGCCTGTTTTCTTGAATTGTCTGCCATCTCTAATGAGATTTTAGTGGCTTGCACCCCAAAGATTCCCAGTTTCTCTATTACAGAGAGGGGCATGAGGTTTATCCCTGAACAAAGGTCACACAGAGCCTTTTCAAAGATCATGTTGCCTATGGTACAAGGTATTACGAACTTTCCAGGATCCTGTTTCTTCTGAGGCAATGTCAGTTGATCCAGATCACTTAGTTCATTGGTGAACAAGGGAGGTTCATCCTCCCAAGTCTCAATACCAAATAATTTGGCATTCAGCTTCATGATTGCACTAAGGTACTTGGCAACTTGCTCTTCAGTAACATCCTCATTTTCTTCAGAAGAGGAATACTCATCAGAGCTCATGAAGGGCATAAGGAGGTTTAATGGAATCTCTATGGTCTCTAGATGAGTCTCAGATTCCTTTGGTTCCTCAAAGGAAAACTCCTTATTGATCACTGGACGTCCCAGGAGGTCTTCCTCACTGGGATTTATGTCCTCCCCTTCCTCTCGAGGTTCGGCCGTGTTGAGTATGTCAATGGCCTTGTACTCTCCTTTTGAATTTTCTTCTGTATTGCTTGGGAGAGTACTAGGAGGAATTTCAGTGATCCTTTATTCAGCTGGCCCACTTGTGCCTCCAAATTTCTAATGGAGGACCTTGTTTCATTCATGAAACTTACAGTGGCCTTAGATAGATCAGAGACTAAGTTTGCTAAATTAGAGGTATTTTGTTCAGAGTTCTCTGTCTATTGTTGAGTGGATGATGGAAAAGGTTTACTATTGTTAAACCTATTTCTTCCACCATTATTAAAGCCTTGTTGAGGCTTTTGTTGATCCTTCCATGAGAGATTTGGGTGATTTCTCCATGAGGGGTTATAGGTGTTTCCATAAGGTTCACCCATGTAATTCACCTCTGCTATTGCAGGGTTTTCAGGATCATAAGCTTCTTCTTCAGAAGATGCCTCTTGAGTACTGTTGGATGCAGCTTACATTCCATTCAGACTCTGAGAAATCATATTGACTTGCTGAGTCAATATTTTATTCTGAGCCAATATGGCATTCAGAGTATCAATTTCAAGAACTCCCTTCTTCATAGGCGTCCCATTACTCACAGGATTCCTCTCAGAAGTGTACATGAACTGGTTATTAGCAACCATGTCAATGAGTTCTTGAGCTTCTGCAGGCATTTTCTTTAGGTGAATGGATCCACCTGCAGAAGTATCCAATAACATTTTAGCTAATTCAGACAGACCATCATAGAATATATCCAGGATGGTCCATTTTGAAAGCATGTCAGAAGGACACTTTTTGATCAGTTCCTTGTATCTCTCCAAAGCTTCATAGAGGGATTCACCTTCTTTCTGTCTGAAGGTTTGAACATCCACTCTAAGCTTACTAAGCTTTTGAGGAGGAAAGAACTTGGCTAAGAAAGCCTTGACCAGCTTATCCCAAGCGTTCAGGCTATCCTTAGGTTGAGAGTCCAACCATATTCTAGCTCTGTCTCTTACAGCAAAAGGGAAAAGCATGAGCCTGTAGACTTCAGGATCTACTCCATTAGTCTTAACAGTATCACAGATCTGCAAGAATTCAGTTAAGAACTGAAAAGGATCTTCAGATGGAAGTCCATGAAACTTGCAGTTTTGCTGCATCAGAGAAACTAATTGAGGTTTCAGCTCAAAATTGTTTGCTCCAATGGTAGGGATGGAGATGCTTCTTCCATGTAAATTGAAATTAGGTGCAGTAAAGTCACCGAGCATCCTCCTTGCATTATTATTATTTTCGGCTGCCATCTCCTCTTCCTGTTCGAAAATTTCTGAAAGGTGCTTGCTAGATTGTTGTAATTTAGCTTCTCTTAGTTTCCTCTTCAGAGTCCTTTCAGGTTCTGGATCTGCTTCAACAAGAATGTTCTTGTCCTTGCTCCTGCTCATATGAAAAAAAAGAGGGACAGAAAAATAATAATAATAGGGGTCCTTGTGTGAGTAGAAGAAAAGAAGAAGAAAAAAATTCGAACACAGATGGAAAAGGGGGTTCGAATTTGGGTGAGATGAAGTGTTAGTAGATGAATAAATAAATAGAAGGAGATAAGAGAGAGAGAGAGAATTTTCGAAAATAATTTTTGAAAAAGAGTTTGTGATTTTCGAAAATAGTTTTTGAAAAAGGTTAGTAATTTTTTTTCGAAAATTAAAATAAAAAATTAAAATAATTAGTTAATTAAAAAGAATTTTTGAAAAAGAGGGAAGATATTTTTTAAAATTAGAGAGAGAGAGTTAGTTAGGTAGTTTTGAAAAAGATAAGAAACAAACAAAAAGTTAGTTAGTTAGTTGAAACAAATTTGAAAATCAATTTTTGAAAAGATAAGAAGATAAGAAGTTAGAAAAGATATTTTAAAATCAAATTTTTGAAAAAGATATGATTTTGAAAAAGATAAGATAAGAAGATATTTTTGAAAAGATATGATTGAAATTAGTTTTGAAAAAGATTTGATTTTTAAAATCACAATTAATGACTTGATTCACAAGAAATCACAAGATATGATTCTAGAACTTAAAGTTTGAATCTTTCTTAGCAAGCAAGTAACAAACTTGAAATTTTTGAATCAAAACATTAATTGATGATGTTATTTTCGAAAATTATGATATAAGATTAAGAAAAGATTTTTGAAAAATATTTTTATAATTTTCGAAAATAAATAAGAAAAATGAAAAAGATTTGATTTTTGAAAAAGATTTTGAAAAAGATAAGGTTTTTAAATTGAAAATTTGATTTGACTCATAAAAACAACTAGATTTTAAAAATTTTGAAAAAGTCAATCTAAATTTTCGAAATTTATGAGAGAAAAAGGGAAAGATATTTTTTTGATTTTTGAATTTTTAATGATGAGAGGGAAAAATATGAAAAAGACTCAATGCATGAAAATTTTGGATCAAAATAATGAATGCATGCAAGAATGCTATGAATGTCAAGATGAACACCAAGAACACTTTGAATGTCAAGATGAACATCAAGAACTTATTTTTGAAAAATTTTTAATGCAAAGAAAACATGCAAGACACCAAACTTAAAAATTTTTCATGTATAGACACTATGAATGCAAGAATGCATATGAAAAATAAGAAAAGACACAAAACATGAAAACATCAAGATCAAACAAGAAGACTTACCAAGAACAACTTGAAGATCATGAAGAACACTATGAATGCATGAATTTTCGAAAAATGCAAGATGAATATGCAATTGACACCAAACTTATAACATGACACATGACTCAAACAAGAAGCACAAAAATAAAATTTTTTTTTGAATTTATGATTTTTTTGTATTTTCTTTTAATTTTTTTTGAAAATCATTTGAAAAAGAAAAATAAGGATTCCAAAAATTTTTAATATGAATTCCAGGAATCTTGCACTCTTATTCTAAAGCTCCAATCTGAGGGTTAGGCATGGCTTAATAGCCAACCAAGCTTTAGTATGTAACTCAGACATGCCACAGCTGACATTCCAATTAACTTGCCTCTATGCTGATGGGTAGAAGCCCCTCTCCAAAAGAATTAGACATGGCTTTACAGCCATCCAGGCTTCAACATGCTTCATGAAACTCTAGAATTCATTCTTAAAAATTCTGAAGAAAAATATATTTTTGAAAAGATTTATTTTAAATTTTTTTTTTCGAAAACAAAGGAGAAAATTTTTGAAAGATTTTTGAAAATAAAACAAAAATAAAATTACCTAATCTGAGCAACAAGATGAACCGTCAGTTGTTCAAACTCGAACAATCCCCGGCAACGGCGCCAAAAACTTGGTGCACGAAATTGTGATCTCAGGCAACGGTGCCAAAAACTCTGTACGCACGTCTTAATGAATCATTTTTCATTCACAACTTCGATACAACTAACCAGCAAGTGCACTGGGTCGTCCAAGTAATAAACCTTACGTGAGTAAGGGTCGATCCCACGGAGATTGTTGGTATGAAGCAAGCTATGGTCACCTTGTAAATCTCAGTCAGGCGGATATAAAATAGTTATGGAGTTTTCGAACATAAATAATAAATAGATAGAAAATAAAGATAGAAACACTTATGTATATCATTGGTGAGAATTTCAGATAAGTGTATAGAGATGCTTTCGTTCCTCTGAACCTCTGCTTTCCTGCTGTCTTCATCCACTTAGTCTTACTCCTTTCCATGGCTGGCTTTATGTAAGGACATCACTGTTATCAATGGCTACTTTTAATCCTCTCTGGAAAATGGTCCGATGCGCTGTCACTGCATGGCTAATCGTCTGGAGGCATCACCCTTGTTAATGGATGCATCCTATCCTCTTGTGAAAATGGTCCAAATACTCTGTCAAAGCACGGCTAATCATCTGAGGTTCTCGATCATACTGGAATAGGATTCACCCTCCTTTTGCGTCTGTCACTATGCCCAGCACTCGCGAGTTTGAAGTTCGTCACAGTCATTCAATCCCAGAGTCCTACTCGGAATACCACAGATAAGGTTTAGACTTTCCGGACTCTCATGAATGCCACCATCAATCTAGCTTATACCACGAAGATTCTGATTAAGAGATCCAAGAGATACTCATTCAATCTAAGGTAGAACGGAAGTGGTTGTCAAGCACGCGTTCATAGGGAATGATGATGATTGTCACTTTCATCACATTCAGGTTGAAGTGCGAATGAATATCTTAGAAGCGGAATAAGTTGAATTGAATAGAAAAACAGTAGTACTTTGCATTAATCCTTGAGGAACAGCAGAGCTCCACACCTTAATCTATGGAGTGTAGAAACCCTACCATTGAAAATACATAAGTGAAAGGTCCAGGCATGGCCCCCATGATCTAAGAACTAGGCGTCCAAAGATGTTTAATACAATAGTAAAAAGTCCTATTTGTAATAAACTAGTTACTAGGGTTTACAGAAGTAAGTAATTGATGCGTAAATTCACTTCCGGGGCCCACTTGGTGTGCTTGGGCTGAGCTTAAATGTCACACATGTAGAGGTCAATCTTGGAGTTGAACGCCAGTTTGTAACGTATTTCTGGCGTTCAACTCTGGCTTGTGACGTGTTTCTGGCGTTTAACTCCAGACAGCAGCGTAGAACTGGCGTTCAACACCCTTTTATGTCATCTAAACTCGGCCAAAGTGTGGACTATTATATATTGCTGGAAAGCCCTGAATGTCTACTTTCCAACGCAATTGGAAGCGCGCCATTTTGAGTTTTGTAGCTCCAGAAAATCCACTTTGAGTGCAGGGAGGTCAGAATCCAAAAGCATCAGCAGTCCTTCTTCAACCTCTGAATCTGATTTTTGCTCAAGTCCCTCAATTTCAGCTAGAAAATACCTGAAATCACAGAAAAATACACAAACTCATAGTAAAGTCCAGAAATGTGAATTTAACATAAAAACTAATGAAAACATCCCTAAAAGTAACTAGATCCTACTAAAAACAATGCCAAAAAGCGTATAAATTATCCGCTCATCATTAGATCACAAAGCTCTGAGTTGAATAGTTTTGTTACTGCTTACACCAAATCAACTTCTGCCCCTCACTTAATTATCTATTGAATTGAATTTTCAAGTGAAAACTCTGAATGGTGTATGGTGTATTTCATTTCAGTGAGAAATGTATGGTTTAAGGCCTTATACAATTGCCTAGAAAACTCATTATTCATTTCTTACTTTTACTTTTTATCTAACCTGTAACTTTGATGTAGATATATGATCACCAGCATCACATGGGCCTTCTCATAATGGAGATAAGGGAATTGGCTTCCAAGTATAAGCAAGTTAAGACCTTGGCTGAGTCTTCTGAGTTAATGCATAAACATGATTCAGCCATGACTAAATCTGCTTTAACTGAAGCAAGACAACACGAAGAAAGTTTGAAGAAGACAGTCAGAGGCAAATTCGCAGTTAGAAATTCAACTGAACTTTTTGAGTAAATTAGCAAAGGAACAATGGGATGCATATAAATCTGTGATTGATAGCTGCAGCAAGCTCAGATCAGAAAAGTTATTTCTTTCAAATCATTTGTGGTTGTTTAATTAATGGAAGTAACATCAAAATTAGAATTTTTACTCCTGTGGATGTAGAGTAAACTGATTGATAATGCTCACTGTTAAATAACTAGAATATTTTGGCCTTATGGTATGCCTTGTATTAGATTAAATTTCTACATTCCTGTTTATTAGTTATTTTAATGAGATAGGACATCTTTACTATTAGACTTATACAATTAAGTTGACTTTTGATGGGTTTGAAAGAGATTATATATCCAACTTTACTGTTTGCCTGGTTTTCAGTTTCAAGTGGTGTGACTGAATTTCTAATGCACATATGTGATATCATGTTCTTGAGACTACACTTCAGGCTCTCATGTTCTTGCTTTTCTTCTTGTGTTGATGTTGAAAATGCAATTCTCACAGTGGATAGAGCAAGCTTCTGAACCCAATAAGGAAGCAGTTATTAAAGCATTGCTAGGTGCAAAAGAAGCTATGCTTGGGATTAGATATCATATGCGCCTAATGGGTGAGGCTGCAGGTGTTCCTGTAAGTTCCTTACATTGATTTGGCACTTATTATTAGGCTTCTTCTGTTTGAATGATGTTGATTACAAATTATATCTGCTAGTAGAATATCACTACTCTTTCCTTGCAATTCATGCAGATTGAACCAGAATCACAAACAAAACTTTTAGATGCTACACTGAACTTGGAAGGAGTGTTGTTGGCTGGAGTTCCAGGAGTAGGAGGATTTGATGCTGTCTTTGCTGTTACTTTGGGAGATTCAAGCAGCAATGTGACAAAAACATGGAGCTCACTCAATGTTCTTGCCCTTCTGGTTAAAGAAGATCCTTGTGGCGTTTCTTTAGAAAGTGCTGACCCTAGAACAAATGAAATCACTTCAGCTATATCTTCAATTCATATTGAATAATTTATTGTAAATATTGTTTATTTTTAATACGATGAATTTGTTTATTTTTTGAAATATTGTAAATATTCAAATATAAATTAAATAAAAATTTGTATTAAATTTATATTTATTTTGTATGAAAACAAGTTTATTTTGTAATTAGAAAAAGTAAAAAAAAAATTCTATTTTACTTTACAGACGGATTTACAGACGGATTTTCTGTCTGTAATTATGATTTTCCAAAGTTTAAATTACAGACGAAAAATTCGTCTGAAAATCTATCTGTAATTACAGACAGAAAATCTGTCTAAAAATCCGTCTGTAATTACAGATGAAAAATCCGTCTGAAAATCTGCCTGTAATTACAGACGAAAAATCCGTCTGAAAATTCGTCAGTAAATAGTAAAAATCCGTCGGTAATTTTTCGACGGAAAAAAAATTCGTCGATAAATAATTTCCGACGAGACTTTTACAGAGGGACAAAATCCGTCGGTAATTTCGTCGGTAACCAAAAATTCGTCTGTAATAAAGACTAAATCTGTCTGTAAATCTGTCTGTATTTATCCATTTTCTAGTTGTGATCATCTTCTCTTTCACTTGTTGCTTTTTGATCTGCAGTTGACAGATGTCTTTTCATGGACCACCTTGAGTAAAAAGCATCTGAGTGTAAAGCATCCAATTCAAATTCTAGTTATTGCATGAGCAAACAATTATTTTTCAAAATGAACAATCTTTCTTAAAAAACCTGTACCATCATTTAAACAAGAGAGTCGCATTTCAAACAACTGCATCATCCATTCCAATTCTCTTAACTTTTTAAGTGTCTATACCACTTTCCACTTAACTTGAGCAATCTCGAACTTATTATCATTGGCATCTTATTTAATTCCACATTGTTTATATCAAAATCTTTAAACAGAATAATTATCATCTTTCTCCTTACTTTTATGCACAAAATATTGTTTATATTTATATCTTCAGATATTGTTGTTTTAAAAAAATGTTGTTTAAAATTATATTAAAGACAACAATTACAAATATTGGTATATATTCTTAGTCATTCAAGATTTGAATTGCATATATACACAAAATAAAAAATTTTGAGCATCTAATATTTATTTAAATAAATGAGTAATTTGGTCAACTCAAATTGACCATTGATATCTATAACTAAAAAAGTATTATATATTTTCTCAAACATAGCCTAAAATATCATTGTCAAAAGCCAAAATAGTTGTGAAAGTTCAATATAAATTTCTTTTCCTTCACTTTAATAGTTTGATAATTTATGACTTTTGTATTGAGCAGTAAAACTATAAAAGTATATTATAAATTTAGAATAAATATTTATTCTGACTCTATCTATTTTTACGGAAGACTATATAGCCTCAAATTAAAAATAAATGACTAAATAACTTTTTAACTATTTATTCTTTTGTAGTCCAAAAATAACGTTATCCTTTGTAAAGAGTAAAGACTATACAATCCCTTAAAATGACTTCGTGGCCGAGAGATCCCTTCTTCACAAGTAAAAAGTTAATTTTGGAGGTTAATAAAATCCTACACAACCAACAAAAGTGTAATAAGCTTTTTCTTTTGTTTTTTGTCTTTATTTTATTTTATCTTGGATAAAGATTTTTTTTAATGCAACAGCGTACATACAATAGACTGATCTAATCAGCCTTATCACCTTTGGACTTTTGTAAACAGAATCCATGAAAATACATCACAACAAAATAATCTAACGACACCAGTCCAAAAGAAAAGAAAATAATCCAACGCTAGTATACTGGGATTTGTTGGCCTCCAAAAGAGCTGCGCCGAATTCAAATATTGGGTTAAACTCATAATATAGAGCTCATAATAGGTATAGTGTGAGTGAGAGAGTGTGTGTGTTACGTAAGAATTAAAAAAAAATCTCTCTTACTAGTGAAATCTATCCGATCTTTCACTAGCTCTATGATAAATTTATATTTTATGATGATTTTTAGATTAAAAAGAATAAATTTTATTAACTTAACTTGCATGTATTCTTTGTAAATACATACCATAGTTGTCAGAACCAAACCGGTGATTGAACCGGTCAGGCTACTGGATCACTGGATCACTGGTTCAACCGGTGGGTCACTGGTTGAACCGATTGACTCGGTCCTATATAAATAAAAATAAAAAATAATTAAAAATTTAAAATTAAAATTTAAAATACATATTTTTACTAACATTTTAACAATTTCAAGCTATTTTAAATAATATGGAATAAGAACAATAAATATTTTATTATTTTTACTCTATTATAGATATTTTTATTTTATTTTTTATATTAAAATAACTATTATTTTTAATTTTCAATAATTTATTGATTAATTTATATTTATTATACTATTAAATAGAAATCAAATTAAAAATTAAATACTTATTTTCAAAAATATATTAATAACAATCAAATATCAATTCTTATATATAATTTATGGTGCAAAATGAGATAATAAATAAGTCACTAGTACAAAATACTTTTTCAATTTAATGAATAAGAAAAAAAATAAAACATAACACAATCAATATTAATATATTAATATATTTATATACTATGTGTTTTTAGTTGTTACCATGTGAATCCATATTTAAAAGATAAAAAAAACATAAAAATTCAGTAGTTTATTATATATTTAATTTTTGTCATTTATTATATTGAGATGCATGTTGGTGCAGTGGTAAGATGGGAGGTGTGATTGCTGGCTTTCCTGGGTTCAAATTCCACATCACTCATTTTTGGAGTAATTTGGACAGGAGCTTCTACCATGGTTCGGCGCAGTGGTAAGATGGGGGCGTGATTGCTGGCTTCCTTGCGTTCGAATCCCGTGTCACTCATTTTTTGAGTAATTTGGACAGGAGCTTCTACCATGGTTCGGCGGCGCGCGGGTCTAGTGGAATATGGGGGTGCGAACTGGCTGGTTTTCAACGGGTTTGACCACCGTTGATTGGTTTAATTGTAGGTCCAGTCTAAATTACTAATCGAACTGGCCAGCCCACCGGTTTATCGGTTTTCCGGTCGAATCGGCCAGTCTGGTCCGGTTCTAATAACTGATACGTACTTTTATGAATTTTTTTAACTATATTTAATTGATTGAAACCTATTTTTTAGCCCTTTAGAATTGTCAAATTAATTTCACTTTTATTTAATTCAATGCCTTGATATATTTATTGAAGTTGTTCGAGATTTAGAAGGTAAGAATGATTTAGAAATATGGATATAAATAATACAAAAGCAGAGATTTTACAAAGAAATAAAGAAGAAAAATCCTGTGTTGTATGCACGTACCAGTTTGATCGTGTGTCTTATTTAAAATGACACGTGACTTGCGATGCGATTTGGGGGGAATTTTGGTCCTTTTAGATCACTTTTGAACCAATATGAATCAAGATTTAAGGGCGGTCAAAGAAAACTCATCATACACTCATTTTTATCATAACAAGACAACTATACCTGAAATAGAGAAATCAAATAAGAGAATGGAAGAACCCAAAAGAGAGAATAACAAGCCAGAGATAATAGTTGAAGATATGGAAGAAGGACTCTTCAGCATTGTTATCAATGAGGAAGCTAAAAAGGAATTATAGAAGCTTTGGTGGAGATCCCTCACAATCAAGCTATTGGGGAGAAAAATAGGCTACACAGCCATGAAAAGAAGAATAGAATATATGTGGGAAAAATTAGGAGAACTTGGTATCATTGACTTGGAAAATGACTTAACCTTGTAAAATTCTATGCTCAAGAGGATTTGGATGTTGCCCTTTTGGATGGACCATGAAACATTTATGATCACTATTTGGCAGTAAGATTGTAGAAGACAAAGGTTAATCTTTTTACAACGAGTATTGATAAGATCATAGCTTGGATTTGCTTATCTTGCTTACATATAGAACTATACAATGAGAAAATTCTAAGAAAAGTTGGTGACCTCATTGAAAAAACTTGCAAGATTGATTACAACACCTGTCATCTATGCAGAAAAAAATATGCCCTTCTCTGAGTATGTTTATAGCCCTCTTGAGTAATTTGGACAGGAGCTTCTACCATGGTTCGACAGCGCGCGGGTGCACTGTGGACCCACGCGGGTCTAGTGGAATATGGGGTACGAACCGGCTGGTTTTCAACGGGTTTGACCACCGTTGACCGGTTTAATTGTAGGTCCGGTCCAAACTACTAACCGAACTTACCAGATCACCGGTTCATCGGTTTTTCGGTCGAACGGCTGGTCTGGTCCGGTTCTGATAACATTGATACATACTTTTATGAATTTTTTTAACTATATTTAATTGATTGAAACCTATTTTTTAGCCCTTTAGAATTGTCAAATTAATTTCGCTTTTATTTAATTCAATGCCTTGATATATTTATTGAAGTTTTTCGAGATTTAGAAGGTAAGAATGACTTAGAAAGATGGATAAAAATAATACAGAAGCAAAGATTTTACAAAGAAACAAAGAAGAAAAATCCTGTGTTGTGCGCACGTACCAGTTTGATCGTGTGTCTTATTTAAAATGACACGTGACTTGCGATGCAATTTGGGGGGAATTTTGGTCCTTTCAAATCACTTTTGAACCAGTATGAATCAAGATTTAAGGGGGGTCAAACAAAACTCATCATACACTCATTTTCACCATGACAAGACAACTATACCTGAAATAGAGAAATCAAATAAGAGAATGGAAGAACCCAAAAGAGAGAGTAACAAGCCAGAGATAATAGTTGAAGATATGGGAGAATGACTCTTCAGCATTGTTATCAATGAGGAAGCTAAAAAGGAATTATAGAAGCTTTGGTGGAGATCCCTCATAATCAAGCTATTGGGGAGAAAAATAGGCTACACAACCATGAAAAGAAGAATAGAAAATATGTGGGAAAGATTAGGAGAACTTGGTATCTTAACCTTGTGAAATTCTATGCTCAAGAGGATTTGCATGTTGCCCTTTTGGATGGACCATGAAACATTTATGATCACTATTTGGCAGTAAGATTGTAGAAGACAAAGGTTAATCCTTTTACAACGAGTATTGATAAGATCATAGCTTGGATTTGCTTATCTTGCTTACATATAGAACTATACAATGAGAAAATTCTAAGAAAAGTTGGTGACCTCATTGAAAAAACTTGCAAGATTGATTAAACACCTATTATCTATGCAGAAAAAAATATGCCCTTATCTGAGTATGTTTATGGCCCTCTTGAATAGGTTTTTCGCGGCTCCATCCTAGTTGCATCCGAATAGCCAGGCGGCAATCCGAGCATTCGAGTTGGTGTGTGATTTTTAGAGATTTCAGCTCGGGTTGAGGTCTTTCTATTTTTCTTCCTTTATACTATTCCACATAAGGAAAGAAAACATCAGAAAGACTATATTTCTCTTTGTGCCCAGCCGAATCATCATATCTTTGATTTGTTTGAAGATTCCTTTCACGGGTTTAAAGTGGAATATTTTAATGTTCGTCCGGCCCATAGTCATCGTTCGTTTTGGCAGACCTTGGAGCACGAGCGCCAAATTGTGACTTATTGGAATTTCACAGCTGTGGCTTCCTACCTTATGAGGATAACTTACGAGGGGCTATCTCCCAAAAACAAGGACATTGCCGATATCTTATTGGCAATTTTTGGAGACAAGACATTGAACCCTCACGATGTAATGCGGAACCTTGAGGCGGGTAGATCTTTTGTGGCTAGGTTTCTCCTTTGTTCCATGTTTCCGAGTTTGTGATTTTGTTGCTTTACTTTCGAGTTTGTGACTTGTGATTTTCCTTTGTGTTTGTGTTATTTTCCAGTTGAGATGGCTGGCAGGCAGACAACTTTAGCGAGGTTGAAGGTTGTTTTTCTTCGTGATTCTGAGAGTGGGGGTGATAGGATCTCGCTGTCAACTCCTCAACTAATCTCTCAGCCAGACTCGCAAATGATTTCTCAAGAGATGGTTGCTACTGGGGCAACTAGTGTTGATGTTGAGGTTGTGGAGATTCCTATTCACAAGTCTAGTAGGAGGCAAAAGAGGCCAGTTGAGGGAAGCAATGGAGAGAACTTTAAGGAGGAGGTGTATGTTCCTTCCATGATAGATCGAGGCTTCAATGCTCTAACTTTCATTGATCAACACCTTCTTCTGGGTACCAAGGACTTCTTCCATGTTTGCGACCTTGCCAGCCAGGCAAAGTCTGTATATCGCGCTCTCCTCCATTCAGTTGCCATTGTTCGGAAGGTGGAGCCAATGATGTCCTAGTTTTTTTTATTTTGGATGGCAAGCTTTGCCAGTCTCAGGTGGAGGTCGATAAGGTAAAGAAGTAGATGGAGGATGCCAAGACTGCCCAATTGAAGGCTGTGATGGATGCTGAGGATGTTAGCTCAGAGATTCTATCTCTCTCGGAGTGGGCTTGTTTCTTAGCTTGCTCAGGAAAGGAAGCAGGTCAATGAGGCTGAGTCGGGGGTTACTTCCGCTCATATTGAGGTGGAGTGTTTGAAGGCTGAGGTCGTTCTGTTGAAGAAGCACAAGGAGGGCTTGATCGTTGATGCTAAGGATGCTATTTCGGCCACCGAGGAGGCTTTGAAGGCTCAGGTCTGGGTATTGACTCCCGATGTTGATGTGACCATCATGAGAGCCTTTCGGACCGTGAGGGATGGGGAGATTATAGACTTAGAGTAATTTTTATGTTTTCCAAAAAATTTCTAGGTTTGTAAGCCATTTGTTCGGCATATAGATATTGCTTTAGTGGCCTTTTTTGTCTATTTTTTTATATGAACAATGTTTTTGGGCCTCTTGGTGGGCCAAACTTAATATTTATTTGTTGTTGGATATCTATTTTTTTGGCCTCGAGGGTGATCAGTCCCCGGGGTGATCGTTTTTGTTCATACTATTTTACTTTGGTAAAAACGTGAGGAGTATGTAGAGTCGTCCTTTGAAAAAAATTAACTTCGTGTTAAAGGTTAGACCTCGTTAAAACTTCTCGTTGTTTTTGGGTAGGAAAGAGTGTCCGGAAAAGACAAATGAACATGGTAATGGAAATAAGGAAACAAAATAAAAGAAATACGAAATCTATAAATAAACCTTAAGAC
This sequence comes from Arachis hypogaea, assembly GCF_003086295.3. Lineage (NCBI taxonomy): Eukaryota > Viridiplantae > Streptophyta > Magnoliopsida > Fabales > Fabaceae > Arachis > Arachis hypogaea. Next base: position 126,163,450 of record NC_092051.1, on the reverse strand, counting down.
TTGTTAAAGTTATTAACTCGGCAGAGTTCGCCTATGAGTAGTAGCACCGTATGTTTGCGGCGTTCCATGACCTCGTCAGCTCAGTCCCGTTAAGTCGTTCTAACTTGTTAGCTCCTTTTCTTAGTACGGACTTGACTCGGTAGGGTCCCTCCCAGTTAGGAGTTAGTTTCCCTTCTCTCGAGGTGGGAGGGCCAATGTCACTATGTCGTAAGACCAGATCTCCCTATTTGAAATTCTATTTTACCACATCTCAGTTGTATTTCTGGCTTACCCTTTGCTTTATAGCCAGTTCTCGTAGGTGGGATATGCGTTTAACTTCGTCCACGAGGTCCCATTCTGCGTCTTCGTCGTGCCCTCTGATGGTCCTTCAAAGGCTAGGCTCCCCGATCTTAACAGGAATGATGGCTTCTAGGCTGTATGTTAGCCTGAAGGGGGTTTCTCCAGTTGAGGTCTGGGGTAACATTCGGTATGACCAGAGTACAAAACCAAGCTCGTCGGCCCAGACACCCTTGGCTTCGTCTAGTCTTTTCTTAAGTCCTTTCAGGATGATATTGCTGTCCACCTCTACTTGGTCATTAGTTTGTGAGTGCTCCACTGAGCTAAACTTTTGTGAGATACCAACTCCTTCAAGGAATTCCTTGAGGCATTTGTCTGCAAATTAGGTCATGTTATTTGAGATCACGATCTCTAGGATCCTGATCTCTGGAATCCCGAACCTGGTTATGACTTGTCTCCAAAAAAATTTTTGACACTGAGTGATAGTGATTGTGGCTAGTGCTTTAGCTTCGATCAGCTAGGTGTAATAGTCAATGACAACTTTGAGGAAACTTGAGTTGCCCAGGAGCCGTGGGGAAGGATCCCACGAGGTCGATTCCCCAAGAGCTGTGGGAAAGGAGACCGTGAGGTCGATTTCCCAGGTTCTGAAAGGACGTTTTGCCATTATCGTTCTGAGCTGATAAGGGGCAGCTTGGTGGAGGTCGAAGTGCACTTGGCACTGCCTGTAGCTTTTGACTAGCTGGAGGACATCTCTAATGATAGTAGGCCAGAAGTACCCAGCTCAAATAACTTTTTGGGCTAGGATTTTGCGTCCGATGTGGTGGCCGTAACATCCTTCGTGAATTTCACGAAGCATGTAGTCTGTATCACTGGGTTCTATGCACTTGAGGAGGGGTTGGAACAATCCTTGTTTATACGGCTATCTCGATATTGTGGTGTATTTTATGGCTTCCGGCTTCACACATTTTGCCTCCTTCGGGTCTTTAGGCAAGTCTTCGGTGGTGAGGTACCTAAGGACCGCGAAGGTCCATGAGTGCTGATTGGACACGAGCAGGTTTGTCAAGGAAGTGGCTGTGATGGAAGGTTATTTTACAACTTCTTGGATTAGTGAACGGTTGTTCGAGACTGACTTGGTACTTGCTAGTTTTGTAAGCATGTCGGCTCTTGCATTCATTTTTCTGAGGATGTGCAGATAGACACCTCAGCGGTCAGCTCCTTAACCTTGGATAAGTACTGTTGTAGTAGGGGATCCCATGTTTTGTAGTCCTTATTTATTTGGGAACTAACTACCTGGGGTCACTGTAAACGTCTAGTGTTTTTGCGCTAACTACCTTAGCCAGCGTTAATCCAGCCAAGAGGGCTTCGTATTCTGCCTAATTATTGGAGATTGGGAATTTGTATCGAATCGACTATTCGATAGTAATTCCATTTTTGTTTTCTAATATTATTCCCACTTCGTCGGAGCTGTTGTTCGACAAACCGTCAACGTGGAGTTTCCATAGTTCGGTAGCTTCGCTTCACGAGGTCATTTCGATGATGAAATCCATCATGGCCTGAACCTTTTTCGCGTTTCTAGGTTAAACTGGATTTCATGCTAGGAAAGCTCAACTGACCAAGAAAGCACTCACCCTGCCAAGTCTGGCTTCTAAAGTACTTGCTTGACAGCTTGGTCTATTTGAACTACGATAGGGTGGCTCTGAAAGTATTGTCGAAGCCGTCGGGATGCCATAAGTAGTGCATAGACGAGTTTTTCGAGTCTAGAATAACACGTCTCAGCGTTCTGGAGAACTTTACTTATGAATTATATTGGTTCTTGTATTTTTTGTTCGTCTTCTCAGACTATTGTCGTTGCGAACGCTTTTTCTGGAGGTAAAGGTACAGTGTTTCTCCCACTTTAGGCTTTGAGAGTACGAGAGGTTCTGCTGACACTTTTTTGAAGTGTTGGAAGGCTCTTCGCATTCGGTTTTCCACTTAAAAATTATACCTTTTTCATAAGTTTGAAAAAGGGGATAACCTTCAGAGCCGAGTCTCTGAGGAAGTGCGAGAGGGCGGCTAGTTTTCCAGTCAGCCTTTGGACATCCTTGAGACTTGCGAGATTTCTCAGCTCGAGGATGGCTCGACACTTTTCCAGGTTTGCCTCCACTCCTCGTTGTATGATCATGAAGCCCAGGAATTTCCCTACCTCCATTAAGGCGCATCCGCTGTTTCCTCAACGTACCCAATATAAGTTTGAGATCATCAATAAGCTCTTCACTCGTTTCCATTTTGGCTAGTATGTCGTCAATGTAAACTTCCAATTTTGTTCCTGAAAGGTCTTTGAAGATCTTTGGCTGCATTTATTTCTGAGAACAGGACAAGACAAGACACAAAGGACGGAGACACAGTGTTCTTGTATTCTATTTGGTGATAAATTAGAACAAATTATGAAAATCCAATTTATTCTCATTTTTTTCATTCAAAAAATTTGAGAAGAAAAATATAATAATAAAAAATATAATTATAAAAAATTAACAAGAATAATGAAAGAAAAAATAAAAAATAAGTTGTGTCCCTTGTTAGTATTTCTAGGTCCTTCCTGTCAGTATAGACAAAAAATACACTAATTCAGTGTCTCTGGACATAATGTCTCTTCCAAGTCATATCTGTCAAACACAATTTTGTGTCTCCGTATCTCTGTCTCAGTGTCCCTTCCTTGAAAATAGACGCAGCCTTTGTGATGAGTCTTTGGTAGGTGGCACCTATGTTTTTTTATGTCAAAGGGCATGACTGTGTAGTAGTATGTACCTTCGGGGATTACAAACGCCACTTTTTTTGTCTGGATTGTGCATGGGTATCTGGTTGTACCCTGAGTATGCGTCCATAAAACTGAGGTACTGGTGTCCCGAGGTGGAATCCACCAACCCGTTGATGTTTGGCAGGAGAGAGGCGTCTTTTGGACAAGCTTTGTTCAAATTCATGTAGTCAACACACATTTGCCTTGCTGTTTGCTTTCTTTACCAACACGACGTTTGCTAGCCAGATTATGGAGATTTCTTTTCCTGAGTCTAGTAGGAAGCAGAAGAGACCAGTTGAGAGGAGCAGTGGAGAGAACTTTGAGGAGGAGGTGTCTGTTCCTTCCGTGATTACTCGGCCTTCTAAGGTATGCACTCGTTGGTGTAGCTCTTGATTAATTCGATTTGCTTGTTCTCCCAGGCCATCGATTGCTCTAGCCTTGCCATATCGGCGGTCGTCGACTCGTGGTTGTTGCTTGTTACGGGGTTGGCTATGCATAGACGATGATGATTATTCGGCCGTGTGCTGGATGGTAGTCGTCGTTTCGCGATTCATGTGCTAGGGGGAAGTTGGTGGGTCTGGTTCGTGATGGTGGTTTGAGAACTGATCTTCATGTTCGTCCGTCATGTTGCCAAGACTTTGTAAGTTCCCACAGACGCCGTTAATGTACAAGACTTCGCTGGTACGGGTGAGGGAAGGATCAGAGACTCGCCGGTCTTAGTGATGACGTGATCGGACCTTTGGAGCGATAGGGATAGTACCTACAAAGACACTCCATCACTCAAGTTAGAATGAGTCTAAGAGGTATAGGGTAATGGTGTGTGTAACATACTTGAGGGAACCCTTGGCTCTCTTTATAGAGTTTGTCTTGTTGTCTCATCTTATCTTGTTGGCTAAGATAAGGAAGTTATTTGAATTTGAATGTTAGTTAGAGATTTCTAATTTTCTGGCCAGTTTGGGCCATAGGGAGGATTTGGGCCCGGGATTCAGGTCGTGGTTTGGCCGTTTTGGGGCCTTAGATGCCAGGCTCAGAATAGAAGGGAACTAGAGCAACCTTTCTTCTAAGAGCCATTGTTGGACCTAATCACACAACCAAAATCGACGAGGTTATTTTCGATAAAAATGCTGGCATCACAATTTACCTTCACCATGCTCGCTGGAGGAGGAGATCAATTAACATAAACACCTTGCGCCTGCAAAAGGCTATTTGAGATCCTAAAATGATGCAACTCTTGAGTAAGTCTCCGAGCAGTAAATGCAACTTTTTTATTAGGCCAGTCGTCTTGGAAATGAAAAATTTTCTGGTTGCGATGGTGACAAAGACACCACAGACCAGTTATGAAGATGAATTCCTCCTTTAGAAGCTTTCGCCGAAAGCATCTCAACATGGTAATGGGATCTATCGAGGAACTGCCACTGCCCAACCAATATATACCCAAGATGGACCAGACATTACGAGATCTATAACACCCAAATAAGCAATGGAAAATCAATTCCCTCTACATATTGCACCGCGGGCAAGAATCTGAAAAAGCCAGGCCACATTAAGAAAGAAAGAAAGATGTAGGCAGGGACTCCAAAAGGCAAAGTCAAACAAGAAATTTAATCTTCTCCGGTAGTCTTGAACACCACAATCAATTCCAATTAATATTATCACTCCAATTAAACCTTCGCTTCAAGAGCCAATAGTAACTATCCTTGGTATAATAATTTTTTGAAGGAGTTAAATGCCAGAATCATCCAGAATTGATGCTAAAATAAGGAGTAATACCAATAATATAACTCTTAACAATATGGGTTAAAGGAGTTGCTAAACCCTCTAATTGCCAAGTAGAATTATCACAAATATCTTCAAGATGGAGGTATAAGTTAAAATTATGAATATAGGATAGAATGTCATCAATCTTACCAATAGGACTCTAAGAGTCATGCCAAATTGATTGGTTAAGGGAGCCAAGACACCAAGATAATCCTTCTTTCAAATTGTTAAGAGCCACAACAATACTACACAAATAATTAGAGGCATTTTTCAGGATTTTAAAATTCAAACTATAGCAATGCCCTAGATACTTGCCATCAAAAATTGAATCCAAAGCTTATCTTTGTAGTTAAAAATTTGCCAAACCAATTTACCAATCAAAGCCTGATTCACACAATGAACATCTTTAAAGCTAAGACCCCAGCTTTTTAGGAACAATTAAAGTTTTCCGTTTCACAAGAGAAAGACATCTTTCATTACTTTGCCCTTTCTATAAAAATTGACGAGTAATGGAGTTGATTTTCTCACAAGCATAAACAAGAAATAAAAAACTTGCATATAATAGATGGGAATAGACAAAATAACCGATTTTATGAAATAAATCGTTCCTGCTTTATTTAATAATCTACCGTTCCAACTTGTTAACCGCCTTTGAATCTTTTCAATAACATCCTGAGCCCCTCGTCTTGAGATACGGGAGTAACTCAAATCCACACCAAGATACTTTCTCATATTTTGAGTGAAACGAATACTAGACATACAAGTATACATTTGCTTACGAATAGAAGAAACATTTTTAGAGCAAAGTGCTTCATTCCAAAGACTCTATAAAAAGTATTGAGAACATTTATCACCAACTCAACTTGAGACTTTTTAGCCTTGTAGAAGAGAAACAAATTGTCCACAAATATGAGATGTGATATTCTTTGACAGTCTCTAGACACAAAAACAAGAGTCCAATTCCCTTTAGACATTTTGTGAGCAATCAAACAAGCTAATCTCACTATGTATAAACCTAAAAGGTAGGGATACATGACCGTTTTGCCTGAGAAGGTTTATTCCACAGTTGATGTCGGTCGAGGATGTTATATAACATTCCTCTCCATGCATCAAGTGGGGCATACATAGAGAATAACTGGACTAAATGGGATTGTGCCTAAGTATTGTTACACAAGATATGGTATACAGGGAAGATTAGCACTATGATGGCACATGTATATATGGAAGACATAGCCCAGATATACCACATCATTTCTTTTGGTATAGGTCCTTGGATTATTGGTATAATGCAAAAAGGGGTATCCATATTGAAGTACCTTGGGTTCGGATGGATTTGGGTTATGATAAGAAACTGATGTAGCCAGTAGAACAAGGTTTGTCTAGCTAGACAATCTATTTGAAACTCTGTCTGGGATCTTGCTTTGAGAGGAAAAAAGGCCAATCTTTCTTCTATATGGGCTCCTGTAAAGCGGTCAATCAGGAAATGGAATGGTGTATGAAGGATTGTGTGTACTCATAGTGCAAATATAATGGACTGGTTTTGGAATTGGTTCCTTGTTAGGCCTAGACAAGAAATCAGCAACTGTGTTTTAGTGTCCCTTTATGTGTTTCACTTCAAATTTATAACGGAAAAAACCAGTCTTTCCATCGCAAGAGCTGTGAGTCTGGTAGAATTTTTTTCCTGATTTCTAGCATTGATGGGAAAGAGGTGTTATCCATCTTCACAGTGAAATGACAAGAACTGGGGTGGAAGTTGAATTTTTCTATCCCGCGTTTGACAGCAAGGATTTCTTTGTAAGTGGCATGGTAGTATTTTTCTGATTCTTTGAACTGTCCACTAGCATGCGCACAGTAGTGTCTTGTCCCATCAATTTTCTCAAGTAACACAGCTCTCTGGAATTCATTACTAGCGTCTGTTTGCAATATCCTTTTTTCATGTGCTAGGAATCTTTAGGGGAGGGGGGTCTTGTGCTATCTTCTTCTCCTTTTTAACAGTTGTGGTTTGTTCAAGTCCCCATGGTGGGGTTTCTTTTTCAAGATTTTGACAGCTGGCTGGTGTGTCTGGTCACATCAGGAATAAACTCTTTGATGTAGTTTACAATTTCTAAGAATTTTGAACTTGTTTGACTGTCATGTTTTTGTCAGAAAAATAGATTAACTCCTTAGCAATATGATCCCTTGGTTGAAAAAATCCGTCTTCGAAAACCGTCCCGAGGAACTCAATTTTTGTTTTAGCAAGGGAGATCTTTTTTTATGATAGCATGATTGATAAACCACTATTTTATAGTTTATCTTGTGCTCAATTAAGTGATTTTTATCAACTCTTTACCCACTTATTCATACTATTTGCATGGTTTTACGTTTTCCTTCCTAATTTTGTGCTATGATTAAAAACATGTTTCTTGGGCCTTTAAATTGCTAATATTAATCCTCTCTTATTACCATTAGATGCCTTGATATGTGTGTTAAGTGATTTCAGAGTTTATAGGGAAGGAATGGCTTAGATGATGGAAAGGAAGCATGAAAAAATGGAAGGAATACAAGAAGTTGAAGGAACTGCAAAGCTGTCAGCCTGACCTCTTCGCACTCAAATGGCTATAACTTTAGCTACAGAGGTCCAAATGATGCGGTTCCAGTTGCATTAGAAAGATAATGTCTGGGGCTTCGATTTGATATATAATTTGTAATAGTTGCTTTGACGATAAGTGATGCGAAAGTGTAATCTACGCGGACGCGTCGCAGTGGCAAAAAAACCAGCGTGTTTGAATTCGAAACCAGCGAATTTTGGGTTGTTTCTGACCTAGTTCTCGGCCCAGAAAACACAGATTAGAGGCTATAAAGTGGGAGAATACATACATTCACAATCATCATCTCATAATTCACAATTTTAGGCTTTTAGATGTAGTTTTTAGAGAGAGAGGTTCTCTCCTCTCTCTTAGGATTTAGGATTAGGATTCCTCTTAAAGGAATTAGGATTTCAACTTTATTATTTCAACTTACAATTTCTTCTGAGTTCCAGGTTCAATGTTCCTTTTATTTATTTTATCAATTCAGTTTATGAACTCTTTATGTTTAGATTGAATTTCTTTTATTAATGCAATTGAGGTATTTCAAATTTATGATCCTTATTTGGTTTAGCTTTTGATATTCTTGGCTTTAATTGATTAACTGGAGGCCCTTGAGTTATTAAACTTATCGTGATTGTTAATTAATTCCTCTAATTGACTGGAATTCCACTAACTCTAGTCTTTCCTTAGGAGTTGGCTAGGACTTGGGAATCTAACTAATTAGTCCACTTGACTTTCCCTTGCTTTTGTAAAGGTTAACTAAGTGGGGTTAAACTCAATTCTCATAAGAGTAACTAGGATAGGACTTCCGAATTTTCATACCTTGCCAAGAGTTTTATTAGATATTAATTTTTTAATTCCTGCAATTTATTTTCCTTGTTATTTAAATTACCTGTTCCTCACTTTCAAAACCCCCAATTTACAAGACTCATAACCAATAATAAGAACACCTCCCTGCAATTCCTTGAGAAGACAACCCGAGGTTAAATACTTCGGTTATCAATTTCAAAGGGGTTTGTTACTTGTGATAACCAAAACGTTTGTAAGAAAGGATGATTGCTTGGTTTAGAAACTATACTTGCAACGAGAATTTATTCTGAATTCTAAACCGTCAAGCATCCGTTCTTCAATGATTTCCTAATCTTTGACGATTTGAGTGAATTGGGCCAAGAGTGCCTTATGGGCTTCATCTTTCTTTGAGAACAGTAGGATGTCATCAATGTAAATAAGTGTGGAATGTAGAATGGGCTCAAATATTTTGGTCATTGCCTTCTGAAAGAAAAATGAGGCTACTTTGAGTCCAAATGGCATTACCGTCAACTGATATTGGGCTTTAGGGATACAAAATGATGTTTTGTATCTATCTTCAGGATGGAGCCCTATTTGCCAAAAATAAGCCTTTAAATCAAACTTGCTGAATATTTTTGCTCCACTTAGCCTCTGCGTAATAACTGAGATTCTTGGTAGAGGAAATTTATCATCTTGCAAAAAGATGTTGAGTGGCTTAATCAATAACAAGCCTCTTTTTTTTCTCTATTATGCTTGGCCCTTTTCTCAACATAAAAGGCTTGACATGCTCAGTTAGAATTGGTTGGTTCATTGAGTCCTTGAACAAGAAGGGCTGCACATTTAGCTCTTGCCAACCTGAGATCTTCAGGATTCATCCCCGAGTGTGTGGCCTTTGTTGGGTTGATGTCCTCATTCTTTTTAAAAGGAAGGCGAACATAAAAATTTGAATTTTTTCACAAAGGTGTAGGATGGTTGAATTGATCATGGCTGTCACAACATGCATTAAGGAGTTGTTGCTGGACCTCCTTATATTCTTCTGGAGCTTCTTGAATTTCAAAGATGCTTCGTACTCATGTAAAAGGCAAGAAACTGCCTTTTGTAACTTAGACCAGCGGGTTTGATATGTAGTCCATGGGTTTGGAAAAAAATCGAATCCAAACAGGACATCTATGTCTAGAAGATAACGTCCCAGTACCCTGAGCCAAGTGATCTGACCTACAAATATTTTCAATCCAATAGGTTTTTTAGAAATGAGATTGATGGTGAAGACTTCACTGTTAGCTGCCGTGAATCTCTTAGAAAAAGGTGCTCACATTTCTTTTGGTAAGACATGTGGTTTTAGGAGAGTGGCACAAGATCCAATATCCATTAGTGCAACAGCTCTTATTGGTTTATCATAGATGGATTTTTTTATCTTTAAATCAAAATGAGGTCGGGGAGTACCATCAATCTGTTTTATTCCTAAGGATCCAAGATATCCAAGTTCTTCTTTTGGGGTGTCTGATCCTTTAGGAATTCTTGTGGTGATGGAAGCAATGGAAGCTATGGTAAAGATTGACCTATTTGGTGGGAGGTCTTCTTCCGAACTGCTTCCTTATAAGTCAGAATCTTGAAAAACATATTGGGTCTCATTATATTTGTTTTCTTGTTCTTCAAGTACTGATTCAAGATCTTCTTCATTTTCTATGGAGGCTGCATCCATTAAAAACTGAAGCATTTTTATCTCCTTCTTTGTCTTATTAGGACATGATTTAGCAAAGTGACCCTGTTTTTCGCAAATGAGGCATTTGTTTGACTTTTTGGTGTGGGATTTTCTCCTTTTAAAATAACGAAAAAATCTTTGCTTTTTTTTTTCACCCCTTCTGAATGTCTTTTGTTGGAATGTTCTAGATTATGGCTGCCAATGTGTCTTCTTCTTTGGCTTACATTCACACATGCCTGACTCTCTGCATTTGATTTTCAAGTAAGATTTATTGCATGCTCCTTTGAGTTTGCTTGATTTCTTATTGAGCCGCTTGAACATTTGTTGTTGTTCACACAGTTTATCCAGAGCAGCTAGAGCCAGCTAATATATTTCTTCAATGGTGGTGGTTGCTACTTCTTTGCGAAGAGTCATCATCATCCATTGTAATTTTGGCTGAAGTTCATCTGGCAAGGATGCTATGAAGACTTGTTTGAGTGGTGGATTATTATTTCCTCCAAGAGGATAATATTTAGCAGCCATCCTCTTGTAATATTTTTCCAAGTCCTTTCTGTTGAGTGAGTAGCACTTCATTTCAAAATATTCTTGGAAATTTCTTTTCTGGATAATTGTAATATCTCCCAAGAATTCCTGGTGTAGTACCACAAAAACTAAGAAGAAGTACTATTAATGAGCTGGAGTCTTTCATATTTAAAAAGGTTGTTAACCCATTCTCAGAGATTGTCATTCATCCAATTTATGAAATCTGCAAGGACTTATCTACTTAAAAGATTTGGATTAGCCATGGTAGTTTCAATCCAAGCACCAAATTCATTTAATATTTCTCTATATCTTGATGGTGGGATATCATCAAAAGTGAATAATTTGTTAGAAATTTTTACTTCAGAAGATCCTGTCTGTGGAGGATTTACTGAAGCTGCTGGTTCATCCCTTTCAAAAGTTATTTCTTCCCCTTCTTCTTCTACAGGGTTGACCATGGCTATTGCTGAAAGATCTGCCTCATAGTCTTCTTCAGACCATTCAGCAGTTTCTTCACTTATTTTAGAAGTTTCGTCACCAGACTCATCAGTGATCTCTTCACTGTGTGATTGATTATCTAGAGTAAAGGTATTAATTGTTCGGCCTGGGGCATGTGATTCTTCTTTGATGCCCTTATATTTTGTAGGGGCATTAAGGGGTGTATCTTCTCTGAAAAAATTTCCTGGCTTCCAAGGAGGACGAGGTCTGGGTTGGAGAGGTGGCTGTGGCTGAGATGAAAAATGTTGTCCTTGAGGAGAAACAGATTTTTTGGTGTTGGCTTGTCTGGCTAAATGATAAGTGGGTTTGAAAATGGATTCATAATCTGGGGTTTCAGGTGGTGAATATGTTGAGAGAAATAGAACAGGTGAATATGATAGATATGGTTTAGGTTACATGGATAATAGGTCAATAGCCAAAGCCTGAGGTGCAGTTATTTTATCTCTGTCCATCTCAATCTGTCGGAGTTGGGCTTTAACTTGGTTTAGTTCTCTACTTTTCTTGTGGAACTCTGGGCCAAAGTACCTATTGTCAATATAGGTTTTGAGTTCTTGATCAAGTTGAAAAGCATGTGTAGAGAGCCGATTCTGAGTTCAGCAACTTGTTCTGCCACATAATCTAGTTGTGTTGAAAGGCCTTCAGTTTTTTTTACAAGAGCATCAAGAGTCTGATCTATACGGAGTAATACTTTATTTTGGCTGACTGTATTATCCGTGTGCTAATTAAGGACTTCCTCTTGAGGAGTTGTTGCTTGATGTCCATGTGGAGTAATCCCTTGGGAAATTACATAAGGTCTTCTAGTGATTTTCTTTTCATCAGTCTGAGTCACTAAAAGTGAAAATTCTTCTTCATAAGATCTAAAGGTTGCAATGCATGGAATTATTTTGACGGATTGATAAGAATAATATGTAGAGCCTTTTTGGGACAATCTCTTCTTCCTGAGCTTTGGTGTCATTTCTACACCATCAAGGGGCTTAGGTCTCTTATATGAGCAAGGAGCTTGCTACGACCTTTTCTTCTTTTTCTTGTTTCTTCACTGCATATCATATTCTTCATCATCAGTGTCATTCCATTGGTCAGCACAGTCACAATTGAAATCACACATAGAGGGATCAACATCCCAGATGAAGTGGCCATTTATAAGAGAAACATAAATAGGTTTTTCATTTTCATAGAAATGTATAGGTGGATCATCTTCATCATGAGTTGTTTGCACTTAAACAGGAGAGATCATATTAATTCTCCTAAAGAATGGTCCTTGTGGGAGAGTTTGCTTGATTACTCCTGATTTTTTAAAAATAGTAGTCACCGTTCCATTACTAATGTGGGTAATAGTTGGAGGTGCTGTAGTATGAATGTCAACCTGTTCTTTTGAGAAAGCTTTCTCATAATCAGTAATCCATTCCAATGGAATGATAGAAGAAAGTTCTTTAATAGTGATTATCCTTGGAATGTTTACGATAACTGGTCCTATCTGTGAACATAAATAATGCTTCTCTTGTAGTGTTTGAGTGATTGGGGTCAAGAGCATGATTTTGAATTCTGTAGAGGACTTGGTGATGCAAGGTGGTCTATTTAACATTATATTCTTGAATTACTCCAACCAACTATATTTAGATTTTTAGTCTTTGAGATATCGTTGGATCTTATAATCTCAAGGTAAAATTAAGAACTATAGTAAGGATGACACTTCCATTCGAAAGTGTAGTAACTAATGCTTCAATCAAGGCATGTTGATATTTCTTGAAAGTGGAATTCAAAAGAGCAACTATAGTTGCCACCGGAAGGGTTCTTCTTCCATGAAGAGTTAGAATAAGCCTAACTGCTCCCAGATATAGGTGAGTGTAGTCTTGGTATTGATAATTTTGGATAAGTTCTTGTGGAATTTTTAGGATTATATATTGTTCAGCAATAGTGGCTTTTAAACCACACTGTTGTAAATGGAAAGACTGGATGACTTCCTTTTGGTGGAAGAGAAGGGTTTTTAGTGATAAGATGGCAGATAGAAGTAAGGTGATGAGCGGATAATTTATACGCTTTTTGGCATTGTTTTTAGTATGTTTTAGTTAGCTTTTATTATATTTTTATTAGTTTTTAAATAAAAATTACATTTATAGACTTTACTATGAGTTTCTGTGTTTTTCTGTGATTTCAGATATTTTCTGGCTGAAATTGAGGGACCTGAGCAAAAATCTGATTCAGAGGCTGAAAAAGGACTGCAGATGTTGTTGGATTCTGACCTCCCTGCACTCGAAGTGGATTTTCTGGAGCTGCAGAAGCCCAATTGGCAAGCCCTCAATTGCGTTGGAAAGTAGACATCTTGGGCTTTCCAGAAATATATAATAGTCCATACTTTGCCCGGGATTTGATGGCCCAAATTGGCGTCAAAACGCCGATCAGAGACCCTTTTCTGGCGTTAAACGCCAGAACTGTCACAAAAGCTGGAGTTAAACGCCCATACTGGCACCAGAATTGGCGTTCAACTCCAAGAGAAGCCTATGCACGTGGAAGCTTCAATGCTCAGCCCAAGCACACACCAAGTGGGCCCCGGAAGTGGATTTCTGCATCATTTACTCATTTCTGTAAACCCTAGGCTACTAATTCTCTATAAATAGGACATTTTGCTATTGTATTTAAAGCTTTTGATTAGTCTTATGCTATCTTAGACCTTTATGGAGTCTGGCCACACAGCCATGCCTAGACCTTTCACTTATGTATTTTCAACGGTGGAGTTTCTACACCCCATAGATTAAGGTGTGGAACTCTGCTGTTCCTCATGAATTAATGCAAAGTACTATTATTTTTCTATTCAACTCAAGCCTATTTCTTCTCTAAGATATTCATTTACACACAAGAACATGATGAATGTGATGATTATGTGACACTCATCACCATTCTCATCTATGAACGCGTGCCTGACAACCACTTTCGTTCTACATGAAAACAAGTTTGAATGTGTATCTCTTGGGTTTCTAATCTATGATTAAAACCTTCGTGGTATAGGCTAGAATTATTGGCGGCCATTCCTGAGATCCGGAAAGTCTAAACCTTGTCTGTGGTATTCCGAGTAGGATCTGGGAAGGGATGACTGTGACGAGCTTCAAACTCGCGAGTGTTGGGCGTAGTGACAGACGCAAAAGGATCAATGGATCCTATTCCAACATGATCGAGAACCGACAGATGATTAGTCATGCAGTGATAGCACATTTGGACCATTTTTACTGAGAGGACGGATGGTAGCCATTGACAACGGTGATCCCCCAACATACAGCTTGCCATGAAAAGGAGTATGAATGATTGGATGAAAGCAATAGGAAAGCAGAGGTTCAGGAGGAACAAAGCATCTTCATACGCTTATCTGAAGTTCCCACCAATGAATTACATAAGTTTCTCTATCTCATTTTATTTATATTTTAATTATCAAAATCCCATAACCATTTGAATCTGCCTGACTGAGATTTACAAGATGACCATAGCTTGCTTCAAGCCGAAAATCTCTGTGGGATCGACCCTTACTCACGTAAGGTTTATTACTTGGACGACCCAGTGCACTTGCTGGTTAGTTGTGCGGAGTTGTGAAAAAGAATTGAGATTATGATCGTGCGTACCAAGTTGTTGGCGCAGTTGAGATCACAATTTCATGCACCATAAGGGTTGATTTCTTTTGTCTTTGATAGAAAAAATAAGGACTAATGAGTAGGTATTCAGTGGCTGGAAGTCGGAGATCTTTTGGCACATGAATAAATTCTACCAATCGATCAATTTTATTGGCAAGGGTTTTCTTTAGACTAGGGGGTAAACGATCTAAGCCAGCGCCGTGCCGCCGGCGTCGCTGCTCCGTTCTCTCTCGATCACTACTCCTGCACCGCCTCCATTCTCCATTTGAGGCTGGTAATCCCCTCTTAAACATTTCTTGGGTAGCCACATGCATCACTCTGCAGATTCAAAGCCTCCAGCTATGGATTCACCAGTGACCCTTTTGATTAAGCACCTTACCGAAGCTATACCTCATGACACCCTTTCCTGGCTCTTATCTCATTATGGTGCTTCCTCTGTTCGTCCTTGCTCTACTGGAAGGTAATTTAACTGCCAATGCTTTTATATATTTATTTAAAGCTTCTCCATTTTATAATTCACTAATATCTCTCTTTGGCAATAAGTTTCTAATGCAAGGCTTTGTGCCATCATTAGGTTACATTGATTTGCATTGGCGAGTTTTGACCCTTTGTTTTGCCACCAGTCTATTCTTTGTAAGACATGGAAGAACATAGTGATAGGTCATGGGGATATGGTGTTGCATGTTAGGTGTTTGATGAAATGCTTTACATTTCTTTCAATGTTATTTCATGGTTTTCGAGCATACATGTTGTAAATTAGGATGGTTTGGTTTTAGGTTATTTCCATGTTCATTGGAGATCTTAATTGAATGAGAAAACATAAATGTTATTTTATCCTTCATGAAATGGTAGGGTGAACAAGAAAGAAAGGAACGAATTAGTAGAGTTGGTGCTTGTCTAAGTTCCATGGTGTTCGATCGTCATGTCAGGCATTAGCCATTTAGTGGGACATTTGTTGTGTTTATATTTTTAAGGAAAGAATTAGTGAATTACTTTGGATGATACATTTGGTTATTCATGGCCTATGAAATAAGGTGATGAGTAGAAATGCTTTTTTGCATAATGAACAAAAACCAAGTAACTAAATTTAAAGGTTTTAAACTAGAAAATAAATAAACTGTAGACTACAACGTAAACTTAATATAATTTTTCATTTTTAATGAAGAAATAACTTTTGGGAGACTGACAAATCTCCTGATTTTCGAATTTAGATTTTGGCTGAGAGATCTTCCTAGAACAATTTGTTTTTTTATGCTACTATGTTGTATATTAGCCTGAGCTTTTTAGCAGCTTTTATTAATTCTATTGCGCATTGGCTTATAGTTCACTGTTACCTAATTACTTGAACCATGCCATTTTGTTGATGGTGGTGTTCCATGTCTTTGTGAAACTTTTTTACAGTAACATCATTAGATCTATAGCTAATCCACCTTGTAGAAAAAGGCTTTGTTGTTGTTTGTGGTGCCTCGCAAAAAAATCTCAGTTATTTAATCAATTGATAATATTTGTTCCAGTTTATTTTTGTTCATGAATGCTAATCATAATTGTTTTGTATAATTCAGGTTGAGGAATTGTGCTTTCGTAGATTTCAAAAATGAAATGTTGGCATCTCAAGCACAACGTCAACTACATGGGTATTTTAATTTCTTTGAACCATTTGTTACCTTTATTTTGGTTCAATTTTTTAAATGAATCAATTGCATATTAGAAGAGCCGGTCTTAGTGTATATTAATTTTGTTTTGCATTTTCTTAATTCTATATTTCTTATTTGTATTATTCAAAACAATATAAAAATAGAGGTTGATGTGAATCATAAACCAGCTATGAAATAAGCTTAGTGTGCCAAAGATGAGAGTGCTTTGATAGAACATAGTTGTTCCGAGGGTTACCTGAAACTGTAGGTCAATCTCAGACGAGATCTTCTGTACTGGTCGAAGATGACGTGTCTGGCTGGTGGGTGGCGGCCGGAGCTATCGTATCCGACTTGTTGAGCTTGCTACACTGCTGATCCTTCGTCACCGGAGGGTGGGGGGTACCTGCAAGGGACTCCGATGCTTAAGTTAGCAAGGGTATTAACAGGTTTTTAGTAGAATCAGAGTATGAGTTATACCTGGGTGCTCCAGTGTATTTATAATGGTCGTGGGCTGAGCTTCTTAGATAAGATAAGTTAGTTATCTTATCTTCGGGTGAGGTCAGCTTATCTTTAAGGGAACCGCCTTTATCTCTATAGGCATGGACTGCCTTTGGATATGGGTCATGTTCCTCTATTTGAGCCCTTTACTGGGCTTTCCTGGCAGTTTGGCCGATCTCTTTGAGAAAAGGTCAGATAGTCGTACCTGAAGAGGTCGGTCGTCTTGTCGCTAAACATCCCGGGTCGGACAGCTCGACCCAGGGTATGAACAGTGCCCCTGCTCGAGCTCGGTCTTTCTTTTTAAGATCGAATCTTAGTCTTAGGACTTTGATCCTTCTCGGGTGAAGCCGAACTCGAGCATTTGTCGACTTCTTTCTTTGTAGAATCTTCCTTTTTGAATGTGGAACGTTTTCTTCTGAAAATGCGCACTTTTGTATTAGCGCTCCGTTCTTGGGAACGTGCGAGGGTTTAATACCTTTATTAATTGCTTTTTAATGATCTGTTTCTCTTGGATCTTTTATTTTGAAATTTACACAAAAACGGTTTCTCTTCGTTTTTCTTTGTAACTTCCCCCTTTACTCTCTCGTTTTCTGTTCTCGCCTGAATTTTGCATTTTTGCGTTGCGGCGTCATTTGGCAATTTTTGGGTGTTTCTTTGGAAGGCGATTCCCTCTCTCCATCTTCAATCTCCTTTTGAAGCTTCTTCCTTTGTTCAGGTTGGTTTTTCTTTTCATTATTCTTGCCATTTTTCCGGTGAAGCTTTGATTCTGACTGTATGTTTGGAAAGCTTGAACCTTTTGTGGTCTTTGTGTTTGCTTGCTACTGTGATGTATTTTTTCTGGCTTTTGTCTTTGCATGTTTTGCTGCTGTTTCTAGTTAGTTCTTGAGTTTTGCGAACTGCACTTGTTGTCTTCTGTAAAGATTGCTCCTTGACTTTTTGTCTTGTCGATGGCTCGAAACTTTTTGTAGAAGATAACGAATTTTTCTTGAGGACTTTTGGTGCAAAAAATTGTGATCATCAACAATAGCGCCAATGACTTGGTGCTCTCAAACGTCAATCACACTTTGTCACAACTTCGCACAACTAACCAGCAAGTGCACTGGGTCGTCCAAGTAATAAACCTTACGTGAGTAAGGGTCGATCCCAGGGAGATTGTCGGCTTGAAGCAAGCTATGGTCACCTTTTAAATCTCGGTCAGGCGGATTCAAATTGTTATAGAGAATTGATAATTAAAACATAATTAAAATATAAACTAGGATAGAGGTACTTATGTAATTCATTGGTGAGAATTTCAGATAAGCGTATAGAGATGCTTTCGTTCCTCCTGAACCTCTGCTTTCCTGCTGTCTTCATCCAATCATTCCTACTCCTTTCCATGGCAAGCTGTATGTTGGGCATCACCGTTGTCAATGGCTGCATCCCGTCCTCTCTGTGAAAATGGTCCAATGTGCTGTCACTGCATGGCTAATCATCTGTCGGTTCTCGATCATACTGGAATAGGATTTACTATCCTTTTGCGTCTGTCACTACGCCCAGCACTCGTGAGTTTGAAGCTCGTCACAGCCATCCCTTCCTGGATCCTACTCGGAATACCACAGACAAGGTTTAGACTTTTTGGATCTCAAGAATGGCCGTCCAAGGGTTCTAACTTATACCACGAAGACTCTAATATTTCGGACTCGGTCCCCTATATTAGATATCTAAGAGATACTCATTCTATCTCATCTTCATGTAGAACGGAAGTGGTTGTCAGGCACGTGTTCATAAGTGAGAATGGTGATGAGCGTCACATAATCATCACATTCATCATGTTCTTGGGTGCGAATGAATATCTTAGAATTGGAATAAGCTTGAATTGAATAGAAAAACAATAGTACTTTGCATTAATACTCGAGGAACAGCAGAGCTCCACACCTTAATCTATGGTGTGTAGAAACTCTACCGTTGAAAATACATAAGAACAAGGTCTAGGCATGGCCGAGAGGCCAGCCTCCATGATTTCAGAACTAAACGTCCCAAGATCCCTGAATACAATAGTAAAAAGTCCTATTTATGCTAAACTAGTTACTAGGGTTACAGAGATAAGTAAATGATGTAGAAATCCACTTCCGGGGCCCACTTGGTGTGTGCTTGGGCTGAGCATTTAAGCTTTCACGTGGAGAGATCTTTCTTGGAGTTGAACGCCAGTTTGTAACCTGTTTCTGGCGTTTAACTCCACTTTGCAACCTATTTCTGGCGTTTAACTCCAGAATAGGGCAGGAAGCTGGCATTGAACGCCAGTTTGCGTCATCTAAACTCGGGAAACGAATGGACTATTATATATAGCTGGAAAGCCCTGGATGTCTACTTTCCAACGCAATTGAGAACACACCATTTGGAGTTCTGTAGCTCCAGAAAATCCACTTTGAGTGCAGGGAGGTCAGAATCCAACAGCATCTGCAGTCCTTCTTCAACCTCTGAATCTAATTTTTGCTCAAGTCCCTCAATTTCAGCCAGAAAATACCTGAAATCACATAAAAACACATAAACTCATAGTAAAGTCCAGAAATGTGATTTTTATTTAAAAACTAATAAAATTATACTAAAAACTAACTAAATCATACTAAAAACTATGTAAAAACAATGCCAAAAAGCATATAAATTATCCGCTCATCACAACACCAAACTTAAATTGTTGCTTGTCCCCAAGCAACTGAAAATAAAATAGGATAAAAAGAAGAGAACATACTATAAATCCCAAAATATCAATGAAACTTAGCTCCAATCAGATGAGCGGGACTAGTAGCTTTTTGCCTCTTGAATAGTTTTGGCATCTCACTTTAACCCTTGAAGTTCAGAATGATTGGCATCTATAGGAACTTAGAATTCAGATAGTGTTATTGATTCTCCTAGTTCAGTATGTTGATTCTTGAACACAGCTACTTTATGAGTCTTGGCCGTGGCCCTAAGCACTTTGTTTTCCAGTATTACCACCGGATACATAAATGTCACAGACACATAACTGGGTGAACTTTTTCAGATTGGGACTCAGCTTTGCTAAAGTCCCCAATTAGAGGTGTCCAGGATTCTTAAGCACACTCTATTTTTTTTGCTTTGGCCCTTGACTTTAACCGCTCAGTCTCAAGTTTTCACTTGACACCTTCACGCCACAAGCACATGGTTAGGGACAGCTTGGTTTAGCCGCTTAGGCCAGGATTTTATTCTTTTAGGCCCTCCTATCCACTGATGCTCAAAGCCTTGGATACTTTTTATTTACCATTGCCTTTTGGTTTTAAGGGCTATTGCCTTTTTGCTCTTGCCTTTTGGTTTAAAGAGCTTTTGGCTTTTTCTGCTTGATTTTTCTTTTTCTTTCTTTTTTTTTCGCCATTTTTCTTTTCTCTTTTTTTTCGCAAGCTTTTGTATTCACTGCTTTTTCTTGCTTCAAGAATCAATTTTATGATTTTTCAGATTATCAAATAACATTTCTCCTTTTTCATTATTCTTCAAGAGCCAACATATTTAACATTCATAAACCACAATATCAAAAGACATATGCACTGTTCAAGCGTTCATTTAGAAAGCAAAAAGTATTGTCACCAGATTAAAATAATTAAACTAGTTTCAAGGATGAATTCGAAACCATGTACTTCTTGTTCTTTTGTAATTAAAACATTTTTCATTTAAGAGAGGTGATGGATTTATAGGACATTCATAACTTTAAGGCATAGACACTTAAATACTAATCATCATGTAATAAGACACAAATATAAACATAAAGCATAGTAAACGAAAAACAGGAAAATAAGAACAAGGAGATTAAGGAATAGGTCCACCTTAGTGAGGGTGACGTCTTCCTCTTCTTGAAGAACCAATGGTGCTCTTGAGCTCCTCTATATCTCTTCCTTGCCTTTGTTGCTCCTCCCTCATAGCTCTTTGATCTTTTCTAATCTCATGGAGGATGATGGAGTGCTCTTGGTGCTCCATCCTCAGTTGTCCCATGTTGGAGCTTAATTCTCCTAGGAAAGTGTTGATTTGCTCCCAGTAGTTTTGTGGAAGGAAGTGCATCCCCTGAGGCATCTCAGGGATTTCATGGTGATGAATTTCCTCATGCTCTTGTTGAGGTCCATGATCTCTTGTTTGCTCCATCCTCTTCTTAGTGATGGGCTTGTCCTCTTCAATGAGGATGTCTCCTTCTATGTCAATTCCAGCCGAATTGTAGAGGTGGCAAATGAGGTGAAGAAAGGCTAACCTTGCCAAAGTGGAGGACTTGTCAACCACCTTGGAGAGTTCTTGAGGTATAATCTCATGAACTTCCACTTCCTCCCCAATCATGATACTATGGATCATGATGGCCCGGTCTATAGTAACTTCAGACCGGTTGCTAGTAGGAATGCTTGAGCGTTGAATGAACTCCAACCATCCTCTAGCTATAGGCTTAAGGTCCAGTCTTCTCAATTGAACCGGCTTGCCTCTTGAGTCAACCTTCTATTGAGCTCCTTCTACACATATGTCCATGAGGACTTGGTCCAACCTTTGATCAAAGTTGACCCTTCTAGTGTAGGGGCGTGCGTTTTCTTCCATCATTGCCAAGTTGAACGCCAGCCTTACATTTTCCGGACTGAAATCTAAGTATTTTCCCCGAACCATGATAAGCCAATGCTTTGGATTCGGGTTCACACTTTGATCATGGTTCCTAATGATCCATGCGTTTGCATAGAACTCTTGAACCATTAGGATCCCAACTTGTTGAATGGGGTTGGTGAGAACTTCCCAACCTCTTCTTTGGATCTCAAGTCGGATCTCCGGATACTCATTCTTTTTTAGCTTGAAAGGAACCTCAGGGATCACTTTCTTCTTGGCCACAACTTCATAGAAGTGGTCTTGATGGACCTTTGAGATGAATCTCTCCATCTCCCATGACTCAGAGGTGGAAGCAATTGCCTTCCCTTCCCTCTTTCTTAAGGTTTCTCTGGTCTTAGGTGCCATTAATGGTTATGGAAAAACAAAAAGCAATGCTTTTTACCACACTAAACTTAAAATGTTTGCTCGTCCCCAAGCAAAAGAAGAGGGAAAGAAGGAGAAGAAGAAGAAGAATGGAGGAGAGGGAGAGAGGTGTGTATTCGGCCAAGGGTAAGAAGAAAAGGTTGTGTTGTGTAAAAATAAAGAAGGAATGAGGGGTTTATATAGGAGTGGGGAAGGTTTAGGGTTCGGCCATGAGGGTTGGGTTTGGGAGGGAAAAGAGTTTGAATTTTGGAGGTAGGTGGGGTTTATGGGGAAGAGTGGATGGATGTGAGTGGTGTAGATATGATGGGGAAGAGTGAGTGAGGTGATTGGTGAAGGGTATTTGGTGAAGGGTATTTGGGGAAGAGAGTTATGAAAAGGTGTGAAGAGGAGAGAAGAAGTGGTGGGGATCCTGTGGGGTCCACAGATCCTGTGGGGATCCTGTGGAGTCCACAGATCCAGTGGGACCAAAGACTTAACATCCCTGCTCCAATTAGGCGTGTAAAATGCCCTTGCTGTGCAATCCTGGTGTTTAACGCCAGACTGCTGCTTGTTTCTGGCGTTAAACGCCCAAATGTAGCCTGTTTCTAGCGTTTAACGCCAGGTAGATGCTTGTTTCTGGCGTTAAATGCCAGACAAATGCTTGTTTCTGGCGTTTAAACGCCAGAATGCTTCTCCTCCAGGGTGTGCTATTTTTAATGCTGTTTTTCATTCTATTTTTGATTTTTCAGTAGTTTTTGTGACTCCACATGATCATCAACCTAAAAGAATAAAATAGATATAGTTAAATAACATTGGGTTGCCTCCCAATAAGCGCTTCTTTAATGTCAATAGCTTGACAGTGAGCTTTCATGGAGCCTCACAGATGTTCAGAGCATTGTTGGAACCTCCCAACACCAAACTTAGAGTTTGACTGTGGGGCTTTGATTGACTCTGCAGTGAGAGAAGCTTTTCATGCTTCCTCTCTATGGTTTCAGAAGGAGATCCTTGAGTTTTAAACATAAGGTTGTCCTCATTCAGTTGGAGGACCAACTCTCCTCTGTCCACATCAATCACAACTTTTGCTGTGGCTAGGAAGGGTCTTCCAAGGATGATGGATTCATCTTCATCCTTCCCAGTGTCTAGGATTATGAAATCAGCAGGGATGTAAAGGCCTTCAACCTTTACTAACCCATCCTCTACTTGTCTATAAGCCTGTTTTCTTGAGTTGTCTGCCATCTCTAATGAGATTCTGGCAGCTTGCACCTCAAAGATCCCAAGTTTCTCCATTACAGAGAGTGGCATTAAGTTTATTCCTGACCCCAGGTCACACAGAGCCTTCTCAAAGGTCATGGTGCCTATGTTACAGGGTATTAATAATTTACCAGGATCCTGTTTCTTTTGAGGTAATTTCTGCCTATCCAATGCATTCAGTTCATTGGTGAGCAAGGGAGGTTCATCTTCCCAAGTCTCATTACCAAATAATTTGGCATTCAGCTTCATGATTGCACCAAGGTACTTAGTAACTTACTCTTCAGTGACGTCTTCATTCTCTTCAGAAGAAGAATACTCATCAGAGCTCATGAAGGGTAGAAGGAGGTTCAATGGAATCTCTATGGTCTCTGGATGAGCCTCAGATTCCTTTGGTTCATCAAAGGGAAACTCTTTATTGGTCACTGAGCGTCCCAAGAGGTCTTCCTCACTAGGATTCACCTCCTCCTCCTCCCTTGTAGGTTCGGCCATGATGGTCAAATCAATGGCCTTGCACTCTCTCTTTGGATTTTCTTCTGTATTGCTTGGGAGAATACTAGGAGGAGTTTCAGTGACCCTTTTACTCAGCTGGCCAACTTGTGCCTCCAAATTTCTAATGGAGGACCTTATTTCATTCATGAAACTGAAAGTGGCCTTAGATAGATCAGAGACTATATTTGCTAAGCTAGATGGATTCTGCTCAAAATTCTCTATCTGTTGCTGAGTGGATGATGGAAAAGGCTTGCTATTGCTAAACCTGTTTCTTCCACCATTATTAAAACCTTATTGAGGATTTTGTTGATCCTTCCATGAGAAATTTGGATGATTTCTCAATGAGAGATTATAGGTATTTCCATAAGGTTCACCCATGTAATTCACCTCTACTATTGCAGGGTTCTCAGGATCATAAGCTTCTTCTACAGAAGATGCCTCTTGAGTACTGTTGGATGCAGCTTGCATTCCATTCAGACTCTGAGAAATCATATTGACTTGCTGAGTCAATATTTTATTTTGAGCCAATATGGCATTCAGAGTATCAATTTCAAGAACTCCCTTCCTCTGAGGCGTCCCATTACTCACAGGATTCCTTTCAGAAGTGTACATGAACTGGTTATTTGCAACTATGTCAATGAGTTCTTGAGCTTCTGCAGGCGTTTTCTTTAGGTGAATGGATCCACCTGCAGAATGGTCTAATGACATCTTTGATAACTCAGACAGACCATCATAGAATATATCCAGGATGGTCCATTCTTAAAGCATGTCAGAAGGACACTTTTTGGTCAGTTGCTTGTATCTCTCCCAAGCTTCATAGAGAGATTCACCTTCTTTCTGTTTGAAGGTTTGAACATCCACTCTAAGCTTACTAAGCTTTTGAGGAGGAAAGAACTTGGCTAAGAAAGCTGTGACCAGCTTATCCCAAGAGTTCAGGCTATCTTTAGGTTGAGAGTCCAACCATATTCTAGCTCTGTCTCTTACAGCAAACGGGAAAGGCATAAGCCTGTAGACCTCGGAGTCAACCCCATTGGGCTTAACAGTATCACAGATCTACAAGAACTCAGTTAAGAACTGAAAAGGATCTTCTGATGGAAGTCCATGAAATTTGCAATTCTGTTGTATCAGAGAAACTAGTTGAGGCTTTAGCTCAAAATTGTTTGCTCCAATGGCAGGGATTGAGATGCTTCTTCCATGTAAGTTGGAATTTGTTGTAGTAAATTTACCAAGCATCTTCCTTGCATTGTTATTATTTTCGGCCATGTCTCCTTCTTTTTCGAAAATTTCTGTCAGATTTTCTCCAGAGAGTTGTGCTTTAGCTTCCCTTAACTTCCTCTTCAGAGTCCTTTCAGGTTCAGGATCAGCTTCAACAAGAATGTTCTTATCCTTGTTCCTGCTCATATGAAAAAGAAGAGAACACAAAAGAAAATATGGAATCCTCTATGTCACAGTATAGAGATTCCTTTATGTGAGTAGAAGAAGAGAAGAAGAGAAGAGGGAGAAGAGAAAAATTCGAAATTAAATTAAAATAAAAGGAAAAATATTTTTGTTTTTATTTTAATTATTAGTTAGAATTCAAAATTAAAGAGAGAAATAAAATTAAATTAAAATTTAAAATAATTAGTTAATTAAAAGAAATTTTGAAAAACGGGTTAGTGATTTTCGAAAATTAGAGAGAGAAAATTAGTTAGGTGGTTTTGAAAAAGATATGATTGAAATAGAAAACTTTTAAAATCAAATAAAAAGTCAAGTAGTGAATTGAAAAAGATTTGAAAATCAAATTTTGAAAAGATAGGAAGTTAGAAAAGATTTTGAAATTGATTTTGAAAAAGATGTGATTGAAACTTATTTTGAAAAAGATTTGACAAAAAAAATTTAAAAAGATTTGATTTTGAAAATTAAAGTTGATTACTTGACTAACAAGAAACAAAAATATATGATTTTGAAATTTAAAGATTGAACCTTTCTTAATAGGCAAGTAACAACTTAAAATTTTTGAATCAATCACATTAATTGTTAGCATTAATTTCGAAAATATGAAATGGAAATAAGAAAAAGATTTTGAAAATAAATTTGAAATTTTCGAAATTATGAAAGGAAAAATGAAAAATATTTTATTTTTTTGAAAAAGATTTGAAAAAGATAGAATTTTTTTAAATTGAAAATTTGATTTGACTCATAAGAAACAACTAGATTTTAAAAATTTTTTAAAAAGTCAACTCAAATTTTCTAAAATTTGTGAGTAGAAAAGGGAAAGATATTATTTTTTTATTTTTAAATTTTTAATGATGAGAGAGAAAAACACTAAATTGAAACAAAACATAAAAATTATGAATCAAAACAACTAATGCATACAAGAACACTTTGAATGTCAAGATGAACACCAAGAACACTTTGAAGATCAAGATGAACATCAAGACTTATTTTTGAAAATTTTTAAGAAAAGAAAAACATGCAAGACACCAAACTTAGAAATTTTCAAACTTTAGACACTAACAAATTGAAAATGCACATGAAAAACAAGAAAAGACACAAAACAAGAAAATATGAAGATCAAACAAGAAGACTTCTCAAGAACAACTTGAAGATCATGAAGAACAAGAAAGAAACTCAATGCATGTGTTCTTCGAAAATTTAAGAAAAGTTAAAAGCATGCAATTGACACCAAACTTACAATTAGACACTAGACTCAAACAAGAAACATCAAATTATTTTTTATTTTATGATTTTGTTAATTTTTTTGGTTTTTTCGAAAATTATTTTGGGAAACACGAAAAAGAAGAAATATTTTTTTTTGTATTTTTTGAAAATAAGAAATAAAAGAGCTTAAAAATAAAATAAAATTACCTAATCTGAGCAACAAGATGAACCGTCAGTTGTCCAAACTCGAACAATCCCCGGCAACGGCGCCAAAAACTTGGTGCACGAAATTGTGATCATCAACAATGGCGCCAATGACTTGGTGCTCTCAAACATGAATCACACTTTGTCACAACTTCGCACAACTAACCAGCAAGTGCACTGGGTCGTCCAAGTAATAAACCTTACGTGAGTAAGGGTCGATCCCACGGAGATTGTCGGCTTGAAGCAAGCTATGGTCACCTTGTAAATCTCAGTCAGGCGGATTCAAATGGTTATAGAGAATTGATAATTAAAACATAATTAAAATATAAACTAGGATAGAGGTACTTATGTAATCCATTGGTGAAATTTCAGATAAGCGTATAGAGATGCTTTCGTTCCTCCTGAACCTCTGCTTTCCTGCTGTCTTCATCCAATCATTCCTACTCCTTTCCATGGCAAGCTGTATGTTGGGCATCACCGTTGTCAATGGCTACATCCCGTTCTCTCTGTGAAAATGGTCCAATGCGCTGTCACTGCATGGCTAATCATCTGTCGGTTCTCGATCATACTGGAATAGGATTTACTATCCTTTTGCGTCTATCACTACGCCGAACACTCGCGAGTTTGAAACTCGTCATAGCCATCCCTTCCCAGATCCTACTCGGAATACTACAGACAAGGTTTAGACTTTTCGAATCTCAAGAATGGCCGTCCATGGGTTCTAACTTATACCACGAAGACTCTAATATCTCGGACTCGGTCCCTTGTATTAGATATCTAAGAGATACTCATTCTATCTCATCTTCATGTAGAACGGAAGTGGTTGTCAGGCACGTGTTCATAAGTGAGAATGGTGATGAGCGTCACATAATCATCACATTCATCATGTTCTTGGGTGCGAATGAATATCTTAGAATAGGAATAAGCTTGAATTGAATAGAAAAACAATAGTACTTTGCATTAATACTCGAGGAACACAGAGCTCCACACCTTAATCTATGGTGTGTAGAAACTCTACCGTTGAAAATACATATGAACAAGGTCTAGGCATGGCCGAGAGGCCAGCCTCCATGATTTCAGAACTAAATGTCCCAAGATCCCTGAATACAATAGTAAAAAGTCCTATTTATGCTAAACTAGTTACTAGGGTTACAGAGATAAGTAAATGATGCAGAAATCCACTTCCGGGGCCCACTTGGTGTGTGCTTGGGCTGAGCATTGAAGCTTTCACGTGGAGAGATCTTTCTTGGAGTTGAACGCCAGTTTGTAACCTGTTTCTGGCGTTTAACTCCACTTTGCAACCTGTTTCTGGCGTTTAACTCCAGAATAGGGCAGGAAGCTGGCGTTGAATGCCAGTTTGCGTCGTCTAAACTCGAGAAACGAAGGGACTATTATATATAGCTGGAAAGCCCTGGATGTCTACTTTCTAACGCAATTGAGAACGCACCATTTGGAGTTCTGTAGCTCCAGAAAATCCACTTTGAGTGCAGGGAGGTCAGAATCCAACAGCATCTGCAGTCCTTCTTCAACCTCTGAATCTGATTTTTGCTCAAGTCCCTCAATTTCAGCCAGAAAATACCTGAAATCACATAAAAATACACAAACTCATAGTAAAGTCCAGAAATGTGATTTTTATTTAAAAACTAATAAAATTATACTAAAAACTAACTAAATCATACTAAAAACTATGTAAAAACAATGCCAAAAAGCATATAAATTATCCGCTCATCACAACACCAAACTTAAATTGTTGCTTGTCCCCAAGCAACTGAAAATAAAATAGGATAAAAAGAAGAGAACATACTATAAATCCCAAAATATCAATGAAACTTAGCTCCAATCAGATGAGCGGGACTAGTAGCTTTTTGCCTCTTGAATAGTTTTGGCATCTCACTTTAACCCTTGAAGTTCAGAATGATTGGCATCTATAGGAACTTAGAATTCAGATAGTGTTATTGATTCTCCTAGTTCAGTATGTTGATTCTTGAACACAGCTACTTTATGAGTCTTGGCCGTGGCCCTAAGCACTTTGTTTTCCAGTATTACCACCGGATACATAAATGCCACAGACACATAACTGGGTGAACCTTTTCAGATTGTGACTCAGCTTTGCTAAAGTCCCCAATTAGAGGTGTCCAGGGTTCTTAAGCACACTCTTTTTTTTTTGCTTTGGACCTTGACTTTAACCGCTCAGTCTCAAGTTTTCACTTGACACCTTCACGCCACAAGCACATGGTTAGGGACAGCTTGGTTTAGCCGCTTAGGCCAGGATTTTATTCTTTTAGGCCCTCCTATCCACTGATGCTCAAAGCCTTGGATCCTTTTTATTTACCATTGCCTTTTGGTTTTAAGGGCTATTGCCTTTTTGCTCTTTCCTTTTGGTTTAAAGAGCTTTTGGCTTTTTCTGCTTGATTTTTCTTTTTCTTTCTTTTTTTTTTCGCCATTTTTCTTTTCTCTTTTTTTTCGCAAGCTTTTGTATTCACTGCTTTTTCTTGCTTCAAGAATCAATTTTATGATTTTTCAGATTATAAAATAACATTTCTCCTTTTTCATTATTCTTCAAGAGCCAACATATTTAACATTCATAAACCACAATATCAAAAGACATATGCACTGTTCAAGCGTTCATTCAGAAAATAAAAAGTATTGTCACCAGATCAAAATAATTAAACTAGTTTCAAGGATGAATTCGAAACCATGTACTTCTTGTTCTTTTGTAATTAAAACATTTTTCATTTAAGAGAGGTGATGGATTTATAGGACATTCATAACTTTAAGGCATAGACACTTAAATACTAATGATCATGTAATAAGACACAAATATAAACATAAAGCATAGTAAACGAAAAACAGGAAAATAAGAACAAGGAGATTAAGGAATGGGTCCACCTTAGTGAGGGTGACGTCTTCCTCTTCTTGAAGAACCAATGGTGCTCTTGAGCTCCTCTATGTCTCTTCCTTGCCTTTGTTGCTCCTCCCTCATAGCTCTTTGATCTTTTCTAATCTCATGGAGGATGATGGAGTGCTCTTGGTGCTCCATCCTCAGTTGTCCCATGTTGGAGCTTAATTCTCCTAGGAAAGTGTTGATTTGCTCCCAGTAGTTTTGTGGAAGGAAGTGCATCCCCTGAGGCATCTCAAGGATTTCATGGTGATGAATTTCCTCATGCTCTTGTTGAGGTCCATGATCTCTTGTTTGCTCCATCCTCTTCTTAGTGATGGGCTTGTCCTCTTCAATGAGGATGTCTCCTTCTATGTCAATTCCAGCCGAATTGTAGAGGTGGCAAATGAGGTGAAGAAAGGCTAACCTTGCCAAAGTGGAGGACTTGTCAACCACCTTGGAGAGTTCTTGAGGTATAATCTCATGAACTTCCACTTCCTCCCCAATCATGATACTATGGATCATGATGGCCCGGTCTATAGTAACTTCAGACCGGTTGCTAGTAGGAATGCTTGAGCATTGAATGAACTCCAACCATCCTCTAGCTACAGGCTTAAGGTCCAGTCTTCTCAATTGAATCGGCTTGCCTCTTGAGTCAACCTTCTATTGAGCTCCTTCTACACATATGTCCATGAGGACTTGGTCCAACCTTTGATCAAAGTTGACCCTTCTAGTGTAGGGGCGTGCGTTTTCTTCCATCATTGCCAAGTTGAACGCCAGCCTTACATTTTCCGGACTGAAATCTAAGTATTTCCCCCGAACCATGATAAGCCAATGCTTTGGATTCGGGTTCACACTTTGATCATGGTTCCTAGTGATCCATGCATTTGCATAGAACTCTTGAACCATTAGGATCCCAACTTGTTGAATGGGGTTGGTGAGAACTTTCCAACCTCGTCTTTGGATCTCAAGTCGGATCTCCGGATACTCATTCTTTTTTAGCTTGAAAGGAACCTCAGGGATCACTTTATTCTTGGCCACAACTTCATAGAAGTGGTCTTGATGGACCTTTGAGATGAATCTCTCCATCTCCCATGACTCAGAGGTGGAAGCAATTGCCTTCCCTTTCCTCTTTCTTAAGGTTTCTCTGGTCTTAGGTGCCATTAATGGTTATGGAAAAACAAAAAGTAATGCTTTTTACCACACCAAACTTAAAATTTTTGCTCGTCCCCAAGCAAAAAAAGAGGGAAAGAAGGAGAAGAAGAAGAAGAATGGAGGAGAGGGAGAGAGGTGTGTATTCGGCCAAGGGTAAGAAGAAAGGGTTGTGTTGTGTGAAAATGAAGAAGGAATGAGGGGTTTATATAGGAGTGGGAAAGGTTTAGGGTTCGGCCATGAGGGTTGGGTTTGGGAGGGAAAAGAGTTTGAATTTTGGAGGTAGGTGGGGTTTATGGGGAAGAGTGGATGGATGTGAGTGGTGTAGATATGATGGGGGAAGAGTGAGTGAGGTGATTGGTAATGGGTATTTGGGGAAGAAAGTTATGAAAAGGTGTGAAGAGAAGAGAAGAAGTGGTGGGGATCCTGTGGGGTCCACAGATCCTGTGGGGATCCTGTGGAGTCCACAGATCCAGTGGGACCAAAGACTTAACATCCCTGCTCCAATTAGGCGTGTAAAATGCCCTTGCTGTGCAATCCTGGCGTTTAACGCCAGACTGCTGCTTGTTTCTGGCGTTAAACGCCCAAATGTATCCTGTTTCTAGCGTTTAACGCCAGGTAGATGCTTGTTTCTGGCGTTTAAACGCCAGAATGCTCCTCTTCCAGGGTGTGCTGTTTTTAATGCTATTTTTCATTCTATTTTTTATTTTTCAATAGTTTTTGTGACTCCACATGATCATCAACCTAAAAGAATAAAATAAAATAACAATAGAATAAAATAGATATAGTTAAATAACATTGGGTTGCCTCCCAATAAGCGCTTCTTTAATGTCAATAGCTTGACAGTGAGCTCTCATGGAGCCTCACAGATGTTCAGAGCATTGTTGGAACCTCCCAACACCAAACTTAGAGTTTGACTGTGGAGGCTTTGGTTGACTCTGCAGTGAGAGAAGCTTTTCATGCTTCCTCTCCATGGTTACAGAAGGAGATCCTTGAGTTTTAAACATAAGGTTGTCCTCATTCAGTTGGAGGACCAACTCTCCTCTGTCCACATCAATCACAACTTTTGCTGTGGCTAAGAAGGGTCTTCCAAGGATGATGGATTCATCCTCATCCTTCCCAGTGTCTAGGATTATGAAATCAGCAGGGATGTAAAGGCCTTCAACCTTTACTAACACATCCTCTACTTGTCTATAAGCATGTTTTCTTGAGTTGTCTGCCATCTCTAATGAGATTCTGGCAGCTTGCACCTCAAAGATCCCAAGTTTCTCCATTACAGAGAGTGGCATTAAGTTTATTCCTGACCCCAGGTCACACAGAGCCTTCTCAAAGGTCATGGTGCCTATGTTACAGGGTATTAATAATTTACCAGGATCCTGTTTCTTTTGAGATAATTTCTGCCTATCCAATGCATTCAGTTCATTGGTGAGCAAGGGAGGTTCATCTTCCCAAGTCTCATTACCAAATAATTTGGCATTCAGCTTCATGATTGCACCAAGGTACTTAGTAACTTGCTCTTCAGTGACGTCTTCATTCTCTTCAGAAGAAGAATACTCATCAGAGCTCATGAAGGGCAGAAGGAGGTTCAATGGAATCTCTATGGTCTCTAGATGAGCCTCAGATTCCTTTGGTTCATCAAAGGGAAACTCCTTATTGGTCACTAAGCATCCCAGGAGGTTTTCCTCACTAGGATTCACCTCCTCCTCCTCCCTTGTAGGTTCGGCCATGATGGTCAAATAAATGGCCTTGCACTCTCTCTTTGGATTTTCTTCTGTATTGCTTGGGAGAGTACTAGGAGGAGTTTCAGTGACCCTTTTACTCAGCTGGCCCACTTGTGCCTCCAAATTTCTAATGGAGGACCTTATTTCATTCATGAAACTGAAAGTGGCCTTAGATAGATCAGAGACTATATTTGCTAAGCTAGATGGATTCTGCTCAAAATTCTCTGTCTGTTGCTGAGTGGATGATGGAAAAGGCTTGCTATTGCTAAACCTGTTTCTTCCACCATTATTAAAACCTTGTTGATGATTTTGTTGATCCTTCCATGAGAAATTTGGATGATTTCTCAATGAGAGATTATAGGTATTTCCATAAGGTTCACCCATGTAATTCACCTCTGCTATTGCAGGGTTCTCAGGATCATAAGCTTCTTCTACAGAAGATGCCTCTTGAGTACTGTTGGATGCAGCTTGCATTCCATTCAGACTCTGAGAAATCATATTGACTTGCTGAGTCAATATTTTATTTTGAGCCAATATGGCATTCAGAGTATCAATTTCAAGAACTCCCTTCCTCTTAGGCGTCCCATTACTCACAGGATTCCTTTCAGAAGTGTACATGAACTGGTTATTTGCAACTATGTCAATGAGTTCTTGAGCTTCTGCAGGCGTTTTCTTTAGGTGAATGGATCCACCTGCAGAATGGTCTAATGACATCTTTGATAACTCAGACAGACCATCATAGAATATATCCAGGATGGTCCATTCTGAAAGCATGTCAGAAGGACACTTTTTGGTCAGTTGCTTGTATCTCTCCCAAGCTTCATAGAGAGATTCACCTTCTTTTTGTTTGAAGGTTTGAACATCCACTCTAAGCTTACTAAGCTTTTGAGGAGGAAAGAACTTGGCTAAGAAAGCCGTGACCAGCTTATCCCAAGAGTTCAGGCTATCTTTAGGTTGAGAGTCCAACCATATTCTAGCTCTGTCTCTTACAGCAAACGGGAAAGGCATAAGCCTGTAGACCTCGGAGTCAACCCCATTGGGCTTAACAGTATCACAGATCTGCAAGAACTCAGTTAAGAACTGAAAAGGATCTTCTGATGGAAGTCCATGAAATTTGCAATTCTATTGCATCAGAGAAACTAGTTGAGGCTTTAGCTCAAAATTATTTGCTCCAATGGCAGGGATTGAGATGCTTCTTCCATGTAAGTTGGAATTTGGTTTAGTAAAGTTACCAAGCATCTTCCTTACATTGTTATTATTTTCGGCCATGTCTCCTTCTTTTTCGAAAATTTCTGTCAGATTTTCTCCAGAGAGTTGTGCTTTAGCTTCCCTTAACTTCCTCTTCAGAGTCCTTTCAGGTTTAGGATAGCTTCAACAAGAATGTTCTTATCCTTGTTCCTGCTCATATGAAAAAGAAGAGAACACAAAAGAAAATATGGAATCCTCTATGTCACAGTATAGAGATTCCTTTATGTGAGTAGAAGAAGAGAAGAAGAGAAGAGGGAGAAGAGAAAAATTCGAAATTAAATTAAAATAAAAGGAAAAATATTTTTGTTTTTATTTTAATTATTAGTTAGAATTCGAAAATTAAAGAGAGAAATAAAATTAAATTAAAATTTAAAATAATTTGTTAATTAAAAGAAATTTTGAAAAACGGGTTAGTGATTTTCGAAAATTAGAGAGAGAAAATTAGTTAGGTGGTTTTGAAAAAGATATGATTGAAATAGAAAACTTTTAAAATCAAATAAAAAGTCAAGTAGTGAATTGAAAAAGATTTGAAAATCAAATTTTGAAAAGATAGGAAGTTAGAAAAGATTTTGAAAAAGATGTGATTGAAACTTATTTTGAAAAAGATTTGACAAAAAAAATTTAAAAAGATTTGATTTTGAAAATTAAAGTTGATTACTTGACTTACAAGAAACAAAAATATATGATTTTGAAATTTAAAGATTGAACCTTTCTTAATAGGCAAGTAACAACTTAAAATTTTTGAATCAATCACATTAATTGTTAGCATTAATTTCGAAAATATGAAATGGAAATAAGAAAAAGATTTTGAAAATAAATTTGAAATTTTCGAAATTATGAAAGGAAAAATGAAAAATATTTTATTTTTTTGAAAAAGATTTGAAAAAGATAGAATTTTTTTTTTAATTGAAAATTTGATTTGACTCATAAGAAACAACTAGATTTTAAAAATTTTTTAAAAAGTCAACTCAAATTTTCGAAAATTTGTGAGTAGAAAAGGGAAAGATATTATTTTTTTTATTTTTGAATTTTTAATGATGAGAGAGAAAAACACTAAATTGAAACAAAACATAAAAATTATGAATCAAAACAACTAATGCATACAAGAACACTTTGAATGTCAAGATGAACACCAAGAACACTTTGAAGATCAAGATGAACATCAAGACTTATTTTTGAAAATTTTTAAGAAAAGAAAAACATGCAAGACACCAAACTTAGAAATTTTCAAACTTTAGACACTACCAAATTGAAAATGCGTATGAAAAACAAGAAAAGACACAAAACAAGAAAATATGAAGATCAAACAAGAAGACTTGTCAAGAACAACTTGAAGATCATGAAGAACAAGAAAGAAACTCAATGCATGTGTTCTTCGAAAATTTAAGAAAAGTTAAAAGCATGTAATTGACACCAAACTTACAATTAGACACTAGACTCAAACAAGAAACATCAAATTATTTTTTCTTTTATGATTTTGTTAATTTTTTTGGTTTTTTCGAAAATTATTTTGGGAAAAATGAAAAAGAAGAAACATTTTTTTTTGTATTTTTTGAAATTAAGAAATAAAAGAGCTTAAAAATAAAAAATAAAATTACCTAATCTGAGCAACAAGATGAATCGTCAGTTGTCCAAACTCGAACAATCCCCGGCAACGGCGCCAAAAACTTGGTGCACGAAATTGTGATCATCAACAATGGCGCCAATGACTTGGTGCTCTCAAACATGAATCACACTTTGTCACAACTTCGCACAACTAACCAGCAAGTGCACTGGGTCGTCCAAGTAATAAACCTTACGTGAGTAAGGGTTGATCCCACGGAGATTGTCGGCTTGAAGCAAGCTATGGTCACCTTGTAAATCTCAGTCAGGCGGATTCAAATGGTTATAGAGAATTGATAATTAAAACATAATTAAAATATAAACTAGGATAGAGGTACTTATGTAATCCATTGGTGAGAATTTCAGATAAGCGTATAGAGATGCTTTCGTTCCTCCTGAACCTCTGCTTTCCTGCTGTCTTCATCCAATCATTCCTACTCCTTTCCATGGCAAGCTGTATGTTGGGCATCACCGTTGTCAATGGCTACATCCCGTTCTCTCTGTGAAAATGGTCCAATGCGCTGTCACTGCATGGCTAATCATCTGTCGGTTCTCGATCATACTGGAATAGGATTTACTATCCTTTTGCGTCTGTCACTACGCCCAACACTCGCGAGTTTGAAGCTCGTCATAGCCATCCCTTCCCGGATCCTACTCGGAATACTACAGACAAGGTTTAGACTTTTCGAATCTCAAGAATGACCGTCCATGGGTTCTAACTTATACCACGAAGACTCTAATATCTCGGACTCGGTCCCCTGTATTAGATATCTAAGAGATACTCATTCTATCTCATCTTCATGTAGAACGGAAGTGGTTGTCAGGCACGTGTTCATAAGTGAGAATGGTGATGAGCGTCACATAATCATCACATTCATCATGTTCTTGGGTGCGAATGAATATCTTAGAATAGGAATAAGCTTGTATTGAATAGAAAAACAATAGTACTTTGCATTAATACTCGAGGAACAGCAGAGCTCCACACCTTAATCTATGGTGTGTAGAAACTCTACCGTTGAAAATACATAAGAACAAGGTCTAGGCATGGCCGAGAGGCCAGCCTCCATGATTTCAGAACTAAACGTCCCAAGATCCCTGAATACAATAGTAAAAAGTCCTATTTATGCTAAACTAGTTACTAGGGTTACAGAGATAAGTAAATGATGCAGAAATCCACTTCCGGGCCCCACTTGGTGTGTGCTTGGGCTGAGCATTGAAGCTTTCACGTGGAGAGATCTTTCTTGGAGTTGAACGCCAGTTTGTAACCTGTTTCTGGCGTTTAACTCCACTTTGCAACCTGTTTCTGGCGTTTAACGCCAGTTTGCGTCATCTAAACTCGGGAAAAGTTTGGACTATTATATATTGCTGGAAAGCCCTGGATGTCTACTTTCCAACGCAATTAAGAGCGTGCCATTTGGAGTTCTGTAGCTCCAGAAAATCCACTTTGAGTGCAGGGAGGTCAGAATCCAACAGCATCTGCAGTCCTTCTTCAACCTCTGAATCTTATTTTTGCTCAAGTCCCTCAATTTCAGCCAGAAAATACCTGAAATCACAGAAAAATACACAAACTCATAGTAAAGTCCAGAAATATGATTTTTATTTAAAAACTAATAAAATTATACTAAAAACTAACTAAATCATACTAAAAACTATGTAAAAACAATGCCAAAAAGCGTATAAATTATCCGCTCATCAACTTTATTTCTCTGAAAACTCCAAAAAAAAGGGGGGTCATCTTTGATGATTTTTTCTTTGATACGCTTTGCCGCTTGATAGTTTCATTTGTTACTTGAGCTGGGACAGTGAGCCTGGGGGATAATTTATTTTGATGGCTTTGTGGTTCGTAGTCCTCTTCTCAATAGCGTTGCTTTAGTTGCAGAATAGAGAGGGGTTTATCGTTTTTCTGTTAGGGTGTATCAAGATGTGAGCTTGTAGGTTTTCCTGAGTCCTTGTTCTGTGCCTGCCTCCCAAGGATGCCCCTGGACCTTCAGTGTGGGTCCTGGGGTTTTCCTTTTGTTGTTTGTGCTGTCTGAATTATACTAGCCGAGTTGTTTTGTCTTTTGTCCGAGATGTTTTTTAGTAATCCACTCTTCTTTTGTTGTTTGTAGGACTAGTTGGCCATGTCTTCTAGCAAAAATATTGTCGAGGCGTCTTCTAAGGTTCCCGAGGGGATGTCTGATTGGTTGGACTCCCTGGTGTTGTTGTGTGTTTCTTTAGCCAATTCTGAATTTTGTGTAGAGCTTAGAAAACATCACCGTTTCTACAAGAATAGAGGTCAAGAGAGGAATTATGAATTGGTGGCACCTGACTCCGAGGAGAGGGTTTGCTTTCCTGTCCCGACCCAAGGGGAGCGCCCTTTCTTTTATGCTTACGACTATTTTTTTCAGCCAGTTGGACATTACTTTTCCCTTTACTTCCTTTGAGACTGATTTGCTATGGTCGTGTAATGTAGTTCCGTCCCAGCTTCACCCGAACTCCTGAGATTTTATTAAGATTTTTCAGCTTCTTTGCAAAGAATTGGATGTTACCCCTTTTCAAACTCTTTTCCTTTATTTGTTTGTTTTAACTAAGCCCGGGATTTCTTCGAAAAAGAAAGCCTCGTGGGTTTCTTTTAGATCTGCACAAGGACATAAGGTTTTTACCATGTATGACGAGTTCTTTAGGGACTTCAAGAATTATTTCTTCAAGATTCGAGCTGTTGAGGGAGCTCGCCCCTTTTTTCTGGAAGTGAATGATGAGCCATCCTTCCCTCTGTGTTGGCAGCAGAATGTAGTAGTATCTCGATATACATGGGAAATGCTTGACGAGATTGAGCAGGCTTTTGTAACTGTTTTGGAGGACCTTTGGGGGGAACCTCCTCATCTAGATACTAAAAAATCCTTGGGGGACCCCTCCCTTGTTCGAACCGCATTGGGTATTAGTTGATATATATTGCTTCTGTTTTTACTTTGCTTTCCTCTTTTTTCCTGGTCTGTAAAACTACTGGTTTCTATTTTACAGAGATGGCCAAGAATAATGACTCGATGAAAGCTTTCAAGAAGGCGAGAAAGGCTGCTGCCGCTCAGAACATTTCGGCCAAAACGGATGGGGAAGGGTCTTCACGGGTGACGTCGAAACCGTCTGTGCCGAGCTCTCCCGGCCCGAGGAGAATGATCCCTACTCCTCGAGTCCGTGTGGTGGATCCTCCACAGTCTTCTGTTGCTGCTGCATCTTCTCCTCCGGTTGTTCCACCTTCAAAAAGACCTCGAACTGTTGAACCCTTCAATCTGGATGCCCCTAACTTCGATGCTGTTGGGTTTGTCGATCAGCAGATCGGTCCTTACGGTGCCCTCCCTATGGATGATGTGTCACTCCTTCACCATTTAGACTTTATAACTCGGAGTAGTGTCAAGATGGCACATATGGGGGCAGCCTTATATCGGATTGCTCAATATCTTCCTCTTCATTCTACGAAGGCCTTTATGGAGGAGGCCAAATTAGAGTTCGATCGGATGAAAGGTTTGAAGGAGGAGCTCGAGGTGAAGGTGTCCAAGCTGGAGAAAGAGTTAGAGGGCGAGAAGGCTAGTTCTATTGCCTTGGCGGCTTCTATAAAGTTGGCTGAAGACATGGCTTTGAGGCACAAGGATAGCTATGTTACGGCCTACAGGGAGGTGATGCGTCTTAGGGAGGAGTTGAAGTCTACCCAGGTTGATTATGCCGAGCTCCAGGGTCATCTTGTAGGCAGCGTAACTGCTGCTTATGAGAACCTGAAGGAGCAGGTTCAAGTTCTTGCACCTGAGGCCAACCTTACTCTCTTCAGTCTGGATAATGTTGTAAAGGATGGCAAGATTGTCCCTGACGATCTTGATGACGATGATGTCGAACCCCTTCCTGTGCCGGTCACCAAAGCCACTGTTGTGCCGACTTCTTCCGCTCCTCCCGCTGGGATTAGTCATCCCGAACCAGAGCCTGATTGTCAGATATTAAATCGGGATGACGGGACGGTGGATGCAGTGCCCCTTCAGACTCGCCCTCCTTCACCTTGTGCCGCCGAGAAGCCTTCGGATCTTCCCTGATTATGTAAATGTTTTGTGTAGATTGCCTGGCCTGCGGGCTTTTAAAACTTTCTTTTTGTAATGTTGCTGACTGTTGACAATTTTTCAGTTGCTTGTTTAGCAACTTTATTTTGAAAAACAAAAATAGCTTCTGTTCATACCCTGGGTCGAGCTATCCGACCTGGGATGATTTGAGATAAAGCGACCAACCTCTTCAGGTCAGACTATCCGACCTCTTCTCAAAGAGCTCGGCCAAATCGACAGGAGAGCTCAGTTAAGGGCCCAAATAGAGGAGCACGACCCGAATCCTAAGGCGGCTTAAGCCTATAGAGATGAAGGCGGTTTCGTTGGAAGATACGCTGACCTCAACTCAAAGATAAAGATAAGATAAGATAACTAACTTATCTTATCCAAAAGGTCACATCTCACCATTATAAATACACTGGAGCACCCAGGTATAACTCATACTCTGATTCTACATAACACCTGTTTAATACCCATGCTAACTTAAGCATCGGAGTCTCTTGCAGGTACCCCCCACCCTTCGGTGATAGAGGATCAGCAGCACGTTCAAGTCCAAACAAGTCGGACGTACCAGCTCCGGTCACCATTCACCAACCGGATACATCGGTTCCGACCAGCATAGAAGATCTCGTCCGAGATCGACCTACAGTTTCAGGTAACCCTCGGAAAATTGGCGCCGTTGCCGGGGAACCTGGAAGTCATCCCATCACCATGGCGGATAACCATGACAATGACCACGACTCAGATCTAGAAAATAGAACACCGCACAAAAATGCGGATGCCCCACCAAAAGACACTCTGGAATCCAATGGAGACAAAAATTCAACTAAACCGGGAGCAATAGAAGCCCTTCAAGATCGCTTGAAACAACTTGAAGAAGAAACCCAACGATAACGAGAAATCGGAAAAGATCTACAAAAGAAAGTACGGCAACGTCGAGAATTGGAAGACAAGTTACAACAATTAGAAGCCGATCTAAAAGCCCCTCGGGTCACTCCTGAGAAAAGCTCACGCAAAGAACAGGATCCGTTAACCAGGGAAATCATGAAAACCAAAATTCCAAAAGACTTCAAACTCCCGGATATGATTTTGTACGACGGCACCACCGATCCCAACCATCATCTCAGCAATTTCAGAAGCAGAATGTACCTTACCGATGCCTCAGATGCCATTCGCTGCAAAGCCTTCCCGACAACCCTCACGAAGACGGCGATCAGATGGCTCGACAGCTTACCTCCCAAGTCCATCTCAAACTTTGACGACCTAGCCGGAAAGTTCCTTGCCAGATTCTCCATCCAGAAAGATAAAGCTAAACACGCCCCCAGTCTACTAGGGATCAAGCAAGGAGATCGGGAGAGCCTCCGCAACTACATGGAAAGATTCAACAAAACATGCATGGACATACAAAGCTTACCCACAGAGGCCGCCATCATGGGACTTATCAACGGCCTACGAGAGGGACCTTTCAGCCAGTCTATATCAAAAAAGTACCCGACCTCCTTAGACGAAGTGCAGGAACGGGCAGAAAAATACATCAACATGGAAGAAAACGCTCGGTTAGGAGAGACCTCAAAATCGGGGACCTCCTACCGTGACAGAGACAAGGAATCTAAAAGAAAAGAAGACCGACAAGGGGAGAAAATTAAAAAATACCATAATTATACTCCCCTCAGAGCATCCCTAGTCGAAATATACAAAGAGGTCTGCCATACAGAAAAAATCCCCCCAGCACGGCCCCTCAAAGGAAAAAAGGGAGGAGGAAATCGGAAGGAATATTGTGAATATCATCGGGTCAGAGGACACGCCACCAACGAATGCTTCGACTTAAAAAATATCAAAGAAAAATTGGTAAGGGAAGGAAAATTAAATCGATTCCTGGCCACCTGAGATGATGATCAAAGAAAAAGACGAAGGGATGAAGATACCGAGCGAACAAAATGATCACCTCAGACACTAGAAAGACATGTCCACATGATACATGGCGGATTCGCAGCAGGAGGGATCTCCAAATCTTCCCGCAAAAGGTATCTCAAATAAGTATATCATGTCGAAGGAGAGGAGGAAGCACTCAACATCCCAGCGATAACATTCACTAAGGAGGACGCGTCCGGCATCATCACAGGACACGACGATCCCATGGTCATCACCATCATATTGGCAAACGCCAACCTACACCGCACCTTAATAGACCAAGGGAGTTCTACCGACATCTTATTCAAGACAGCCTTTGATAAACTCGGCTTAGAAGAAAAAGAACTTAAGGCATATCCAAACAGTCTGTTCGGGTTAGGAGATACCCCGGTTCGACCACTAGGATATATATCACTACATACAACCTTCGGAAAAGGAGACCAATCCAGGACCCTCAAAATATACTACATCGTAATCGATGTAAGTTCAGCTTACAATGCTCTCATAGGTCGGACAACACTCAACCAACTCGGCGCAATAGTCTCGACCCCACACCTATGTATGAAGTTCCCAACTCCAAAAGGGATAGCCGCGATAAAAGCTGACCAAAAGATGGCACGTCGCTGTTATAACGAAAACCTAAACCTCAGAGGCAAAGGAGAAGAGTTCCACGCAATCGAGTTGGGCAGAGTTCAACGACGAGAAGATCTTCGCCCCCAACCAGAGGGCGAGATAGAAAAAATTCAGATCGGGGACACCTCGGAAAAAACAACTAATATCGGCACAATCCTCAAAGGAGATTTAAAAGAATTGCTAATACAATTCTTACGAGATAATGTCGACCTCTTTGCATGGAAAGCCGCGGACATGCCAGGCATAGACCCTAAGCTAATGTGCCACAAGTTGGCAGTCTACCCAGGATCTCGACCGGTACAGCAGAGACGAAGAAAGCTTGGGCCGGAGCGATCCCAGGCTGTGGAAGAACAAGTACAGGCACTACTGGAAGCCGGATTTATAAGAGAAGTTAAATACCCGCTATGGCTAGCCAACGTCGTCTTAGTGAAAAAATCGAATGGGAAGTGGTGAATGTGCACCGATTACACCGATCTCAACAAAGCTTGTCCAAAAGATCCATACCCACTCCCAAGTATTGACGCCCTGGTAGATGCCTCCTCTGGATATAAATATCTCTCGTTTATGGATGCATATTCAGGATACAACCAAATTCTCATGTATCCACCAGATCAAGAAAAAACCTCGTTTTTAACACCAAAGGCGAACTACTGTTACATCGTGATGCCCTTCGGCCTCAAGAATGCAGGAGCTACTTATCAAAGACTAATGAATAAAGTTTTTTCGGATCACATTGGAAAGATCATGGAGGTCTATGTGGACGACATGCTAATAAAAACACAAAGCGAAGAGACACTATTGTCCGACCTAGCTCAAGTATTCGACACCATAAGGAAGCATGACATGCGACTCAATCCTGCGAAATGCACCTTTGCAGAAGAAGCAGGCAAATTCTTAGGCTTCATGCTCACTCAAAGAGGAATTGAAGCAAATCCAGACAAATGTCAGGCCATACTCAACATGAAGAGCCCAACCTGTGTTAAAGAAGTACAACAACTCAACGGGAGACTGGCCGCACTATCCCGATTCTTAGCAGGAGCCGCGATAAGATCTCTTCCCTTCTATGCTACCTTAAGAAAGGGAAAATAATTCGAATGGACAGTAGAGTGCGAGCAAGCCTTCCAAGACCTCAAGAAGTTCTTAGGACAGCCACCTATCCTATCCCGACCGCGAGTTGGAGAACCACTCATATTATACCTCGCAGTGGGAAGCAAGGCAGTGGCACAGCACTAGTAAGAGAAGACAAAAATGGACAAAAACCTGTCTACTTCATTAGCAAGGTACTACAGGGATCCGAGCTGAACTACCAGAAAATAGAAAAATTCGCCTATACTCTTATCCTAACATCTCGACGACTCTGCCTGTACTTCCAGGCTCACACCATTAAGGTTCGAACTAACCAACCCATAAAAGGAATATTGCAGAAAACAGATCTAGCAGGCAGAATCTTACAATGGGTAGTCGAGTTGTCAGAGTTTGATCTCCAATATGAAGCTCGGACAGCAATCAAATCACAATATCTGGCCAACTTCATCGCAGAATTCATAGATGCCCTAGAAACCCCCACAGAATGGAACCTTTACGTGGATGGTTCTTCAAATAAGACTGGAAGCGGCGCAGGCGTGATAATAGAAAGCAACCAAAGAACCCAAGTTGAGCTCTCCCTCAAGTTCGGGTTCCCGGCCTCAAACAACCAGGCGGAATATGAAGCATTATTAGCTGGCTTGAAGCTGGCTAGAGAGGTCGGAGCTCAAAAACTCAACATTTACAGCGATTCACAAGTGGTTACATCACAAATAACAGGGAGCTACCAAGCCAAAGATCTCACCATGAAAAAGTATATGGATAAAACCAAGGAACAGCTCGGACAAATCGGGGAGTATAAGATCTGCCACATACCCCGCGAACAAAATGCCCGAGCTGATGCACTCTCAAAACTAGCCAGCACCAAACCAGGGGGTAACAACAGAAGCCTCATCCAGGAAATGTTGCAGAATCCGTCAATCT
The DNA here is from genome assembly GCF_003086295.3 of Arachis hypogaea. NCBI lineage: Eukaryota > Viridiplantae > Streptophyta > Magnoliopsida > Fabales > Fabaceae > Arachis > Arachis hypogaea. The sequence goes on along the minus strand of NC_092051.1, from coordinate 126,120,063 downwards.
CGGAAGAGGAAAAAGTCCTGACTATAATAAATCAGGACCAAGGATGGATGACCCCTATAACCAACTACCTCAAAACAGGAACGCTCCCCATAGAAGAAAAGGAGGCAAAAAGGTTAAAAAGCAAGGCACAGTACTACACCATCATAAACAACATCCTGTACAAAAGAGGAATCTTAACACCTTTACTAAAATGCGTGCCAACCTCCAACACAAGAGAAGTGCTAGAAGAAATACACGGCGGTATCTGTGGCAATCATCTCGGAGCATGAGCTCTCGCCAAAAAAGTGCTCCGGGCAGGATTTTATTGGCCAACTCTACAGAAAGAAGTCACAGAATTTGTAAAGACATACCCACCATGTCAGAAACATGCCAACTTTCACATCGCCCCGCCAGAAGAGCTCATCAGTGTGACCTCACCTTGGCCATTTGCAAAATGGGGACTCGATCTTCTCGGCCCCTTCCCACAGGGATCAGGGCAAGTTAAATTCCTCATAGTAGGGGTAGATTACTTTACAAAGTGGATTGAGACAGAGCCCCTGGCCAATGCCACCGCTCAAAGAAGCCGGAAATTTTTATATAAAAACATTGTCACGAGGTTCGGGGTTCCATATTCGATAACCACAGATAATGGCACTCAATTCACAGACGCAGGCTTCAGAAAACTAGTAGCCGACTTGAATGTAAAGCACCAGTACACCTCCGTTGAACATCCACAAGCCAACGGACAGGCCGAAGCTGCTAACAAAGTCATACTGGCCGGATTAAAATGGAGATTACAAGATGCAAAGGGAGCCTGGGCAGAAGAGCTTCCACAGGTCTTATGGGCATATCGAACAACGCCACATTCCACCACGAAGGAATCCCCCTTCCGATTAGCATACGGAATAGAGGCAATAATTTCAGTAGAAATTGAGGAAGGGTCACCCAAAGTAGTTCACTACAATGAGGGAGCAAACTCCCAACTTCAGAGAGAAGAGCTCAACTTGTTACCCGAACTCCAAGAAAGAGCTCGGATCAGGGAAGAAGCTCTAAAGCGCCTAATGGCTTCCAGATATAATCGAAAGGTAGTGCCAAAAAGTTTTGTAGAGGATGATCTCATCCTAATCCGAAACGATATCGGAACAACTCGACCAGGAGAAGGAAAGCTGGCAGCAAATTGGAAAGGACCCTACCGAGTTGTAGAAGTGCTTGGAAAGGGCTACTACAGACTGTCTGAACTCGATGGACGAGAGCTTCCCAGGTCGTGGCACGCTTGCAACCTAAGAAGGTACTACAGTTAAGAAGAGATAAAAGATCTCATCATTGGATGCACTCTTTTTCCTGAAAAGGTTTTTTAATGAGGCACCAAGTTGAGACTCAGACAATCCCATATGTATCTATTTGCACTTTTCCTTTAAATAAAATATATTTTAGATATTCTACAAAGATTTCAAGACGCATTAATCTGAAGCATTCATCATCCGATTATAAAGCAACAGATCGGCAGAAAGTGAAAAAGAATTTCACTGCACGATCACGATAAAGACAACGGTCCGATAAAGGTGAAAACGCGATTCACCCAAAGGACGATCTAGAGATGACAACCACTTTCTACAAATCGGCAAAGATGAACACAGAATAATGTAAGAAGTTATCGAAAGTGATCTAAAAAAGAACCTGACGAGGTCTTACGGATCGCTAAAATAATAACTTAAAGATTGGTCGAACATTATGAAGTCGAACCAAGTCAAACCAAGTTATAAGTAAACCCTGGAAAGAGGTCTGGCCAACCCTATTAAAGAGGATTACTTTAACTTAGAAGGGCCCGACATAACAAAGTCAGCCCAAAATGAAAAGTTATTAAAGTAGTCCCTGAAAGAGATCTGACAAAGATCCAAGAAAGAGGACTACAAAAAATAACTTAAGGGAGACCGACATAACCAAGTCGGACTCCTACTACCAAAAAGTTATTAAAGTAGTCCTTGAAAGAGATCTGACAAAGATCCAAGAAAGAGGACTACAAAAAATAACTTAAGGGAGACCGACATAACCAAGTCGGACTCCTACTACCAAAAAGTTATCAAAGTAGTCCCTGAAAGAGATCTGACAAAGATCCAAGAAAGAGGACTACAAAAAATAACTTAAGGGAGACCGACATAACCAAGTCGGACTCCTACTACCAAAAAGTTATCAAAGTAGTCCCTAAAAGAGATATGACAAAGATCCAAGAAAGAGGACTACAAAAAATAACTTAAGGGAGACCGACATAACCAAGTCGGACTCCTACTACCAAAAGGTTATCAAAGTAGTCCCTGAAAGAGATCTGACAAAGATCCAAGAAAGAGGACTACAAAAAATAACTTAAGGGAGACCGACATAACTAAGTCGGACTCCTACTACCAAGAAGTTATCAAAGTAATCCCTGAAAGAGACCTGACAAAGGTCCAAGAAAGAGGATTACAAAAATAACTTAAAAAAAGATCGACCTAACGAAGTCAATCTCCTACAAACAAGTTATAAAAGTAATCTCTGAAAGAGGGGATTACAATAATAACTTAGAAAGGGACCAACGCAAAGGAACCGGCCACAAATACGGAAAACCGAGAAACAAGTTGGACTCCACAAATCGTAACCTCAAAGGATTCAAGCTACAAACAACAAAGTAATCCAAGGAGGTCGAGCAAGATTTCGAACATCAATAGAAAAACAAAAAGATGTCAAGTCAAACAACTACTTCTACTTTATAAAGTTATAAGGCCTGGAAGGCCACCAAAACCTACCACAAAGAGATAACAAGTTACCTTTTGTTTTTCAAAATAAAAAGTTGCTAGACAAGCAACTAGAAAGCGTCAGCAAATAAATAAAAAGTTCTAAGAGAGCCCACAAGCCGGGCCAACTACACAAATTTTCAAGAAGAGATCAACAAGAATCAGGAACCTTCTTGGCAGCATCAGGACAAGGAGAAAGAGGGCGAGTCTGGATCGGCACAGCATCCACAGTTCCATCCTCCCAATTCAGGATCTGGCAATCCGAGTCGGGCACAGCAGGAGGAACCGAAGAGGTCGGCACTTTGGTAGAAGACACAGGGGGAGTTGGTAAGATCGGCCTCGGGAGCAATGACCCGAACTTGCTCCTTCAAGTTCTCATAAGCAGCAGTCACGCTGCCAACGAGATGACCTTGAAGCTCAGAATAATCTTCCCGGGCATGGTCGAGCTCCTCCCTCAGGCGCAGCACCTCTCGATAAGAGGTAACGTAACTATCCTTGTGCATCAAGACTGCGTCCTCAGCTAACCTCAATGAAGCTGCCAATGACTGAGAACTCGCCTCCTCATTCTTCAAGTCCTTCTCCAGCTTGGCCACCTTCGTCTCAAGCTCCTCCTTTAACTCCTTCATCCGATCAAACTCTTGTTTCGCCTCCTCCATAAACGCTTTAGTGGCGTGGATAGGGAGATTCTGAGCAGTACAATATATGGCAGCCGACATATACGCCATCTTCACATGATTTTGGGCCATGAATTTCAAGTGATAAAGGATGGACACATCGTCCATGGAGAGAGCGCCGTAGGGACCGATTTGTTGATCCACGAATTCAATAGCATTAAAATCAGGAGCATCGAGGTCGAAAGGCTCAGCGGTCTTTTGTTTTTTATTGGGAGGAGCAACAGAAGGAGCAGCAGAGGCGACGTAAGGATCTACCAAACGAACTCGGGGTGTAGGGATCACTTTCTTCACCCCAACGGAAATCTGCACTGATGGCTTCTCGCGCGCCTGGGAGAATCCCTCCCCAGCTGCCCTGGCAGCAACATTTCTGGCAGCAGTCGCCCTCTGTGCCCTCTTAAAAGCTTTCATAGCTTCATTATTCTTCATTGCCTCTGCAAGCAAAACAAAAAATTAGCTACAAGTCGGATAAGTCGGAAAAGACAGCTACAAGCAACATAAACAAGAAACATAAGATACCCAGTTCAGTTTGAAGAAGAGAAGGATTGGTCAGAAATTTCTTTGTGTCAAGATGGGGAGGTTGACCCCAGCGTTCTTCCAAGATAGTCACAAAGGCTAGCTCGGCCTCATCTAACATCTCCCACGAATACCGAGAGACCCTCACATCTTTTTGCCATTCCAAGGGAAAAGCAGGTTCGTCATTCTCATCCAGAAAAAAGGGCCGAGCTCCTTCAACAGCTCGGACCTTGAAAAAGTAGTTCTTAAAATCACGGAACGACTCGTCAAACATGGAAAAAACCTTCTTTCCTTGGGTAGAACGAAAGGAGACCCAAGCTGACTTCTTTTTTACCACACCGGGCTTAGTCAAGACAAACAGATAGAAAAAAAGAGATTGGGAAGCAGGAATACCAAAACCATCGCACAGCAATTGGAAAATTTTTATGAAACCCCAGGAGTTGGGGTGAAGTTGAGAAGGGGCAACATTACAAGACCATAACAGGTTGGTTTCAAATTGAGTAAAAGGAAGGGTAATACCTAGTTGACCAAAGAAAAAATCGTAAGCATAAAAGAAGGGGCGATTGTCAACAACTCGAGTCGAGAAGCAGACTCTCTCGTCAGAAGAAAGAGGAACAAGCTCATAGTTCTTCTCGTCACCAGAATTACTACAGACACTATGAAACTGCCTAAGCTGAGCACAAAACTCAGAATCAACCAGCGAGACACACATGAGAACCATGGAGTCCACCCAATCGGCCATACCCGCAGGGACCTGGGAAGGCATCTCTACAACGTTATTTCGGGAAGACATGAGGTCAACTAAATCCTACAAAAAGAAAAGAAGAATGGATTACTTAAAAACATCTCGGACAGGGGGCAAAACATCTCGACGGGCGGATAAGCAAAAAAGGGAAAACCCCAAGACTTAAGACAAAAAGTCTCGGGGCATCCCTTGGAGGCAGTAAACATACAAGGTCTTCAAGTTATTTCTACATCCTACATCCCAGCACTCATCAAAATAAAATCCAGAAAGAAAACAAAGGAAGCAAAAACGCAAAAGGTCCACCCTTCTACAGTTTATCAGGAAAAGCATTGCTCCTACAGTTTACCAGCAAAAAACAATACTTCTACAGTATATCAGAAATACCAAAAAGGCCAAGCAGCAAAGGCGCAAACTTTTCAAGCAAAAAATCATCAGCCAAGGCACAAACAGAAACGGCGGCAACATGCAAAAGAAAAGATTCAGGCAACAAGAAAAAGATTCGCACCAAAAAACGAAGAAATTCCAGAGCATGTAACAAATCAAGCATGATAAAAACAGAAAAGATCCAAACTTTCTCCAAAAAGAAGATTAAAAGGAAAACTCCATCGCAAAGTAAAAAACAATGAGGAAAATACGAAATGGGACTAACCTGGAGACGGAAGAAGCTTCGAGGAAGAGTGGAAGCGTAGAGATAAGGGCTGTCCAGAAAAACGCCAAGTGACGCCGCAAACACAAGAAAGCAGAAGCGCAAGCGAAAGACAGAGAACAGATGAGAGAAATAGAAAATGAGAGAGTAAAGGGAGAAGTTACGAAGAAGAAATGAAGAAGAGAAACCGTTTTTGATCGCGAAATTCAAAATAAAAGCCAAGAGAGAATGAAGGGCAAATTAATGCCAATTAAATGCGGATATTAAAACCGCTTGCGTTCCCAAAAAAAGCGCTAATACAAAAGCGTGCGCTTTTAGAGGAAAACATTCTATATTCAAAAAAGACTTTACAAAGAAAGGAATCGACAAATGCTTGAGTTCGACTTTAAGAAGGACCGAAGTCAAGGACTCGACCTCAAAAAGAAGATCGAGCTCAAGCAGGGGGCACTGCTCATACCCTGGGTCGAGCTATCCGACCTGGGATGATTCGAGATAAAGCGACCAACCTCTTCAGGTCAGACTATCCGACCTCTTCTCAAAGAGCTCGGCCAAATCGACAGGAGAGCCCAGTTAAAGGCCCAAATAGAGGAGCACGACCCGAATCCTAAGGCGGCTTAAGCCTATAGAGATGAAGGCGGTTCCGTTGGAAGATACGCTGACCTCAACTCAAAGATAAAGATAAGATAAGATAACTAACTTATCTTATCCAAAAGGTCACATCTCACCATTATAAATACACTGGAGCACCCAGGTATAACTCATACTCTGATTCTACATAACACCTGTTTAATACCCATGCTAACTTAAGCATCGGAGTCTCTTGCAGGTACCCCCCCACCCTTCGGTGATAGAGGATCAGCAGCACGTTCAAGTCCAAACAAGTCTGACGTACCAGCTCCGGTCACCATTCACCAACCAGATACATCGGTTCCGACCAGCATAGAAGATCTCGTCCGAGATCGACCTACAGTTTCAAGTAACCCTCGGAACAGCTTCCAAGTTCTTGGGGATGATTTGGGTAGCCTCTTTGAGCTTGTTCTTATTACAACTTCATGCTTTTAATATCTTGTCGGTCCTTATCTATCTTGGTACCCTTTCTTAGGTTTTCGATAGTGTTGGAGTCTTGTTGCTCGACCTCTTTGGATTGCCTTTATATTTCCTTCTTGTGGCTTTGATTCCTTTGAGGCTTCAGAAGTTATTTCTAGTAATCCTTCTTTGTTTGGGCCTTCTATGAGGTCTCTTTCTAGGTATTAATTTTTATAACTTTATTATTTTATGGATGCCGACTTCGTCATGTCAGGTCTTTCTAAGTTATTTTTGTAATCCTCTTTCTTGGACCTTGTTCAGGTCTCTTTCAGGGATTACTTCTATAACTTTTATGTTTTGGGCCGACTTCGCCATGTCGGGTCTTTCTAAGTTATTTTTGTAATCCTCTTTCTTGGACCTTGTTCAGGTCTCTTTCAGGGATTGCTTCTATAACTTTTACGTTTTGGGCCGACTTCGTCATGTCGGGCCCTTCTAAGTTATTTTTGTAATCCTCTTTCTTGGACCTTGTTCAGGTCTCTTTCAGGGATTGCTTCCATAACTTTTATGTTTTGGGCCGACTTCGTCATGTCGGGTCTTTCTAAGTTATTTTTGTAATCCTCTTTCTTGGACCTTGTTCAGGTCTCTTTCAGGGATTGCTTCTATAACTTTTACGTTTTGGGCCGACTTCATCATGTCGGGCCCTTCTAAGTTATTTTTGTAATCCTCTTTCTTGGACCTTGTTCCGGTCTCTTTCAGGGATTACTTCTATAACTTTTACGTTTTGGGCCGACTTCGTCATGTCGGGCCCTTCTAAGTTATTTTTGTAATCCTCTTTCTTGGACCTTGTTTCGGTCTCTTTCAGGGATTACTTCTATAACTTTTACGTTTTGGGCCGACTTCGTCATGTCGGGCCCTTCTAAGTTATTTTTGTAATCCTCTTTCTTGGACCTTGTTCCGGTCTCTTTCAGGGATTTACAGTAATCCTCTTTTATAGGACTGGCCAGACCTCTTTCTAGGGATTTACTTATAACTTGGGTTATTGTGACTGGTCCGACTTCTTAGCGTCGGCCAGTCTTTAAGTTATTTTTTAGCAATCCATTTTATTAGGACCTCGTCAGGTCCTTTCTATGGATCACTTTCGATAACTTCTTGTATTATTCTGTTTTCATCTTTGCCAATTTATAGAAATTGGGTTTAATCCTCGCTTGGTCGACCTTTTGATGAATTTGGTTTTCATCTCTGTTGGTCTTTATCGCGATCGTGCAGGGAATTCGATTTTCACTTTCTGCCTCTGTCACTTTATAATCGGACGATGAGTGTTTCATATTAATGCGGCTTGAAAATTTGTAGAATATCTAAACATATTTTATTCAAAAGAAAATGCAAATATACATGTGGAAGCTTTATCCCTCTAAGTTGGGCGATTTATAGGTCTTGGCTTGGCGCCTCATTAAAAAACCTTTTCAGGAAAAAGAGTGCGCCTTGTCCTAAGATCCTTTTTCATCCCTAACTATAGTACCTTCTTAGGTTGCAGGCGTGCCATGACCTAGGAAGCTCTCATCCATCGAGTTCGAACAGTCTGTAGTAGCCATTTCCCAGTACTTCTACGACTCGGTAGGGTCCTTTCCAGTTTGCTGTCAGCTTTCCTTCTCCAGGTCGAGTTGTTCCGATATCATTTCGGATTAGGATGAGATCATTTTCAGCGAAACCTCGTGGCACTACCTTTTGATTATATCTCGAAGCCATTTGATGTTTTAGTGCTTCTTCCCTGATCCGAGCTCTTTCTTGAACTTCCGGGAGTAGGTTGAGTTCTTCCCTTTGAAGTTGGGAGTTAGCTTGTTCATTATAGTGGATCACTCTAGGCGACCCTTCTTCAATCTCTACTGGGATCATTGCCTCCATTCTGTATATTAATCGGAAGGATGATTCCTTTGTGGTGGAATATGGCGTTGTTCGATATGCCCATAGGACTTGTGGGAGCTCCTCATCCCAAGCTCCCTTTACGTCCTGTAATCTTCGTTTTATCCCGGCCAATATGACTTTGTTGGCAGCTTCGGCTTGTCCATTGGCTTGGGGATGTTCTACAGAAGTGAATTGTTGTTTTATGTTCAAGTCAGCCACTAACTTTCTGAAGCCTGCATCTGTGAATTGGGTGCCATTGTCTGTGGTGATGGAGTATGGAACCCCAAACTTCGTGACAATGTTCCTATATAGGAATTTTCGACTTCTTTGAGCAGTGGCATTAGCTAGGGGTTCTGCCTCGATCCACTTTGTAAAGTAGTCTACGCCTACTATAAGGAATTTAACTTGTCCTGATCCCTGAGGGAAGGGTCCAAGAAGGTCGAGTCCCCATTTTGCAAATGGCCATGGTGAGGTCACGCTGATGAGTTCCTCTGGTGGGGCGATGTAAAAGTTGGCATGTTTCTGGTATGGTAGACATGTCTTTACAAACTCTGTAGCTTGCTTTTGTAGTGTTGGCCAATAAAATCCTGCTCGGAGTACTTTTTTGGCGAGAGCTTGTGCTCCGAGATGATTGCCACAAATGTCACTGTGTACTTCTTCTAGAACTTCCTTTGTGTTGGGAGTCGGCAGACATTTTAATAATGGGATTGAGATCCCTCTCATGTATAGAGTATTGTTTATGATAGTGTAATGTTGTGCCTCTCGTTTTAACCTCTTTGCCTCCTTTTCGTCTGTAGGGAGTGTTTCTGTTTTGAGGTAGTTAATTATGGGAGACATCCATCCTTGATCCTGACCTGTTATGGCTAGGACTTTTTCTTCTTCTGAGATTGATGGACTCTACAGTATTTCTTCGATGAGGCTTCTATTGTTGCCTCCTGGTTTGGTGCTGGCTAACTTTGAGAGTGCATCAGCTCGGGCATTCTGTTCTCGGGGTATGTGACGGACCTCATATTCTCCGAGTTGTTCCCTGATTTTGTCCAAGTACTTTTTCATGGTGGGGTCTTTGGCTTGGTAGCTCCCTGCTATTTGTGAAGTGACTACTTGTGAGTCGCTGAATATGGTAAGCTTTTGAGCTCCGATCTCCCTGGCCAACTTCAAACCAGCTAGTAGTGCCTCATATTCCGCTTGATTGTTTGAGGCAGGGAACCCGAATTTAAGGGAGAGTTCAATTTGAGTCCCTTGGTTGCTTTCAATTATCACACCCGTGCCACTTCCATTTTTATTTGAGGAACTGTCCACGTAGAGGTTCCATTCTGTGGGGGTTTCCGGAGTGTTTGTAAATTCTGCAATGAAGTCGGCCAGATATTGTGATTTAATGGCTGTCCGAGCTTCGTATTGAAGATCAAATTCAGACAACTCGACGGCCCACTGCGAGATTCTACCTGCTAAGTCCGTTTACTGTAAAATCCACTTTATGGGCTGGTTGGTCCGAATCCTAATGGTGTGAGCTTGGAAGTATGGACGAAATCACCGAGATGTTAGTATGAGGGCATAGGCAAATTTTTCTATATTTTGGTAGTTCAGCTCGGATCCTTGTAATGCTTTACTGATGAAGTATACGGGTTGTTGCCCACTGTCGTCTTCTCGAACTAGTGCTGAGGCTACTGCTCGACTTCCTACCGCGAGGTACAATATGAGTGGTTCTCTTGAACTCTTGGAAGGCTTGCTCGCACTCTGTTGTCCATTCAAACTTTTTTTCTTTCCTTAGAGTAGTGTAGAATGGGAGAGATCTTATTGCCGATTCGGCTAGAAATCTGGACAAGGATGCCAACCTCCCGTTGAGTTGCTGCACCTCTTTGACGCAAGTCGGGCTTTTCATGTCGAGTATGGCCCGGCATTTATTCGGATTTGCTTCGATTCCTCTTTGTGTGAGTATAAAACCCAGGAATTTGCCAGCTTCTACTGCGAAGGTGCATTTTGCAAGATTGAGTCGCATGACATGCCTTCTTATAGTGTTGAACACTTGGGTTAGGTCGGACAATAGCGTCTCTTCACTTTGTGTCTTTATTAACATGTCGTCCACATAGACCTCCATGATTTTTCCGATATGATCCAAAAAGACTTTATTCATTAACCTTTGATAAGTAGCTCCCGCGTTTTTAAGACCAAAAGGCATTACGATGTAGCAGTAGTTTGCTTTTGGGGTTAGGAATGAGGTTTTTTCTTGGTCGGGTGGATGCATTGGGATTTGATTGTATCCCGAATATGCGTCCATGAACGAGAGGTATTTATATCCGGAGGAGGCATCCACCAGGGCGTCGATACTTGGGAGTGGATAAGGATCTTTTGGGCAGGCTTTATTGAGATCAGTGTAGTCGGTGCACATTCGCCATTTCCCATTTGATTTTTTCACCAAGACGACGTTAGCTAGCCATAGTGGGTACTTGACTTCTCTTATGAATTCTGCCTCCAATAAAGCTTGTACCTGCTCTTCCACAGCTTGGGATCGTTCTGGTCCGAGCTTTCTCCGTCTCTGTTGTGCTGGCTAAGATCCTGGATAGACCGCCAATTTGTGGCACATTAATTTGGGGTCTATGCCTGGTGTTCCGAGGGTTACCTGAAACTGTAAGTCGATCTCGGACGAGATCTTCTGTACTGGTCGGAGATGACGTGTCCGGCTAGTAGGTGGCGGCCCGAGCTGTCGTATCCGATTTGTTAGACTGGCTGCACTGCTGATCCTTGGTCACCGGAGGGTGGGGTACCTGCAAGAGACTTTGATGCTTAAGTTAGCATGGGTATTAAACAGGTTTTTAGTAGAATCAGAGTATGAGTTATACCTGGGTGCTCCAGTGTATTTATAATGGTGTAGAGTGACCTTTTTAGATAAGATAAGTTAGTTATCTTATCTTATCTTATCTTTAAGTTGAGGTCAGCTTATCTTCAAGGGAACCGCCCTTATCTCTATAGGCTTGGATTGCCTTTGGATTTGGGTCGTGTTCCTCTATTTGGGCCCCTTACTGGGCTTTCCTGTCGATTTGACCGAACTCTTTGAGAAGAGGTCGGATAGTCTGACCTAAAGAGGTTGGTCGCTTTGTTACTGAACATCCCGGATCGGATAGCTCGACCCAGGGTGTGAACACCTGGCATGTCTGCAGCTTTCCATGCAAAGAGGTCGACGTTATCTCGTAAGAACTATACGAGTAATTCTTTTATATCTCCTCTTGGAATCGTACCAATATTGGTTGTTTTGTCTGGGGTGTCTCCGATCTGGATTCTCTCTACTTCACCTTCGGGTTGTGGGCGGAGTTCTTCCCGCCTCTGAACTCCCCCTAGTTCAATTGCGTGGAATTCCTCTCCTCTGCCTCTGAGGTTTAGACTTTCATTGTAACAGCGACGCGCTATCTTCTGATCTGCTTTTATTGTAGCTATTCCTTCTGCAGTTGGGAATTTCATGCATAAATGTGGAGTTGAGACTATTGCGCCGAGTTGATTCAATGTTGTCCGACCTATTAAGGTATTGTAGGCTGAACTCACATCGACCACGATGTAGTCTATCTTGAGTGTTCTGGATTGATTTCCTTTTCCGAAAGTAGTGTGTGGTGAGATGTATCCAAGTGGTTGAACTGGGGTGTCTCCCAATCCGAACGGACTGTTTGGATATGCTCTAATTTCTTTTTCTTCCAGACCGAGCTTGTCGAAGGCAGTTTTGAACAAGATATCGGCGGAGCTCCCCTGGTCTATCAGTATGCGGTGGAGATTTGCGTTTGCCAGTATAATAGTGATGACCATGGGATCATCATGTCCTAAGATGATACCGGATGCGTCATCTTTGGTGAAAGTGATTGCGGGGATGTCGAGTGCTTCTTCTTTTCCCTCAACATGATATACTTCTTTGAGATATCTTTTGCGAGATGACTTGGAGATTTCTCCTCCCGTAAATCCGCCGTGTATCATATGGACGTGTCTTTCTGGTGTACGAGGTGAACGTTCGGTTCGTCCGACATCTTCGTCTCTTCTTCTTTTTCTTTGTTCATCGTCTCGGGTGGCCAGGTACCGATCTAGTTTTCCCTCTCTTACTAATTTTTCTATGACATTTTTTAAGTCAAAACATTCGTTGGTGGAATTCCCGCGGATTCGATGATATTCGCAATATTCGGTCCAATTTCCTCCTCCTTTTTTGCCTTTGAGTGGCCGGGCTGGGGGTATTTTTTCAATGTGGCAAACTTTCCTGTAGACATCCACAAGGGACACCCAAAAAGGGGTGTAATTGTGGTATTTTTTTATTTTTTCCCCATGTCGATCTTCCTTCTTTTTGGACTCTTTATCCTTATCCCGGGAGGGATAGGTGAATCCAGATTTTGAGGTCTCTCCTAGTCGAGAGTTTTCCTCCATGTTGATGTACTTTTCTGCTCGTTCTTGTACTTTATTCAGAGATGTGGGGTGTTTTTTCGATATAGATTGACTAAAAGGTCCCTCTCGCAAGCCATTGATGAGGCCCATAATGGCAACCTCTGTTGGTAGGCTTTGTATGTCCAGGGATGTTTTGTTGAATCTTTCCATGTAACTGCGAAGACTTTTCCGATCTCCTTGCTTAATTTCTAATAGACTTGGGGCGTGTTTAGCCTTATCTTTTTGGATGGAGAATCTGGCCAGAAACTTTTTGGCTAAGTCATCGAAGCTTGAGATGGACCTAGAAGGTAGATTATCGAACCATCTGATTGTCGTCTTTATTAAAGTAGTTGGAAAGGCTTTGCAGCGAACTGCATCTGAGGCGTCGGTGAGATACATTCTACTCCTGAAATTGCTGAGATGATGGCCCGGATCTGTAGTGCCATCGTACAAAGTCATGTCCGGAAGTTTGAAATCCTTTGGGATTTTGGTCTTCATGATCTCCTTGGTGAATGGATCTTGGTCCTTGCGGGAGTTATCCTCATGAGAGGATCGATTAGCTTTGGCCTTGAGATCGGCTTCGATTTTTAGGAGTTTGTCCTCCAGTTTCCGACGTCGTCTTATTTCCCTTTGTAGGTTTTTCTCAGCTTCTCGCTGATGTTCCGCCTCTTTTTCGAGTTGCTTTAAGCGATCTTGAAGTGCCTCCATGGCTCCGACGGTTGATGAATCGTTGTTTTTGTTAGGTTGAGGAGTATCTTTTGGTGTAGTGTCCGCGTTCTTGTGCGGCGTTCTATCTTCTAAATCCGAATCGTGGTCGTTGTCATGGTCGTCCGCCATGGTGATGGGATGACTTCCAGGTTCCCCGGCAACGGCGCCAATGTTCCGAGGGTTACCTGAAACTGTAGGTCGATCTCGGACGAGATCTTCTATACTGGTCGGAGATGACGTGTCCGGCTGGTGGGTGGCGGCCGGAGCTATCGTGTCCGACTTGTTGAGCTGGCTACACTGCTAATTCTTCGTCACCGGAGGGTTGGGGTACCTGCAAGGGACTCCGATGCTTAAGTTAGCAAGGGTATTAACAGGTTTTTAGTAGAATCAGAGTATGAGTTATACCTGGGTGCTCCAGTGTATTTATAATGGTCGTGGGCTGTCCTTCTTAGATAAGATAAGTTAGTTATCTTATCTTCGGGTGAGGTTAGCTTATCTTTAAGGGAACCGCCTTTATCTCTATAGGCTTGGACTGCCGTTGGATATGGGTCGTGTTCCTCTATTTGGGCCCTTTACTGGGCTTTCCTGACAGTTTGGCCGATTTCTTTGAGAAGAGGTCGGATAGTCAGACCTGAAGAGGTTGGTCGCCTTGTCGCTAAACATCCCGGGTCAAACAGCTCGACCCAGGGTATGAATAATAGTCATACTCGAATGGACAGAATAAGGAACAAAAACATGAGAGAAAGTCAAGGTGTCACCTATTATTGAAATGATGGTGGAATATTGTCTTAGGTGGTATAAACATGTGGAGAGAAAACTAGCAGAACCTTTGGTTAGGAGGATAGATCAATGGTTCTGGGCAGAGAGGCACCTAAGAATACTCTAAATGAGGTGATCACGAGAAATTTAAGCCCAAATGAGCTTATTTCAGACACTATGAATGATAGGGTGCAAAGACACTATAAATGAGGTGATCAGGAGAAATTTAAGCCCAAATGAGCTTATTTCAGACACTATAAATGATAGGGTGCAAAGGCATTGTGGACCCATGTAGCCGACCCCACCTACCTAGTGGGACAAGGTTTTGTTGTTGTTTCTTAATTCTATATTTCTACTTCATATTCATTTATCCTGATATCCTTTTCAATTGATTCCTGATTTTTTAACTTTATGAGTAAAATACTTGCCCTAAAATTGGTTAATATAAATATAACGCTGTAAAGTTTATTAGAAACTGTATTCTTTGTATGATTGTGACTTCACTTTCATGGGGTTGGTTAGGTTGAGGCTTCTTGGTAAAGTCTTGTCAGCAGAGAGAGCTAATAATCCAATGGCAAGTGGCGAAAAGGCAGTGTAGCTCAGCTGGGAAAGGACTTTAAAGCGTCTGTGGTTAAAGATACAACTGTAACCAAAGCTATTAACGGAGATACAAAATCAGGATGTTTCCCTGTTGCTGAGCCAATTGCTGAAAGACTTGGTGTTGACTATCCATTTCCACCTCACCTTGAGTATGCTGACATTACAGTCTTTTGTATTTGTTGCTTTTTATTGCTTTAGGATTCCCTTGGCACTTAAATAGGTCAAGAAGATTAAATAAAAAACAGATTAATGAAAAGACATTAAAAAATCATAGTAGATTAAAAATCTGATTCTACTTATATGTTGTTGAGGCTGTGAGAGTATAGAATCGTGAAATTTTTCAATGAGAATTTCTTCAATCAAGTCTATATTTTGTATGTTCATTTAATTGCTCTCCCTCATGATTTTCATCTTTTTCAAGTCTCTCTTAACATCATGTTGTGTTTGGTGTTTACTTATTGCAGGCAATTTAAGAATAACATATTAGGCGAAGCAGAATGCCACTGCAACCTACAGTATCTTACAATTTGTATATTTGTTCTTCTATTTCACATGATGAAAAAAGATATAGATTATTATCTGGTGATGCATTGTAGCCATTTATTGCCCTAATGTTCAATTTAAAATGGAAACTTCAAATGATAACCACTGATAACTAACTTTGACAACTGTTATTTTAATCTATATTTTACTATTTTAGTGCTTTGCTGCTGAATACATGAATAGCTATGAATGATAATTATGTGTACTTATAGTATGTTGTCATGTATCCTACTTTTTAGTCGTAGAAAGTACGATGCATGGTTTTTGAACCATCTTTGCAGTGTGGTGTATAAAAATTTGGTTTGGTTTTGGTATACTGTAATCAAATTGGTCTAACAGGTATGCTTACCCTCCGCCAGATGAAAATATATTGACCAACATTGCCAATGCTCTGATTGCTGTTCCCCGATTTTACACTCAGGTTGTTCCAGTATTAACTGAGGATGCAAAAATTCATTGGTTTCTTTCTCTAGCACCTATGGAATTCTTTTTTTTTTTCATTTTATTTTATTTTTCTACTGAGTAGCAAATAGTGATCACAATTTTTCTACCTATCTAATATAGGTTCTACACTTAGTGAACAAAATGAACATTCCAGCTCCATTTCGTATGGCATTGCCAACACCGCCATTACCTCCACCCGTGCCAACACCACCACCTCCCCTTCCTCCGGTACCTTTTAAGCCTCAGTCTGCAGATCTATCAAGTGGTGAATCAAAGATGGAATCTTCAGAAGAGGTATCATCACCATTGCTTCCTTAGCTCTAATCCACTGCGATGTATATATGCAATGGAAAATGCTTAAATGCTTCAAATTCATGTAAAGCATTTATTTCATGCACGTCTTTTTTAATACCAACAAGAGTGTGTGTGTGTGTGTGTGTGTGTGTGTGTGTGTTTTCATTCATTATTCTTAAGTTGCCATAGGAAAGTAACAAAAAAGAATTTTAGGAGGTAGAGCCAACAACAAAAAAGACTAAGAAGCGTGCCAGGCGTGAGACAATTATTGGCCCTGCCATTGATAAAGATGTAGCTCATGAGGATGTTGGAATAAAACCAGTCAATTTAGTCCCAAAAGAAATCCCATTAATCAAGAAGAAGAACCCTGTTTTGTAGGTATTTGTTTACTTTCCATCTGATTGGTTCTTGTAGCATATTATTATAGCTTACAGTTGTTGCTTTTCTTGATGATTTTGCATATCAATATTGCTCCCAAAGAAATTAAGGATGAGTGTAAAAATGATGATAGAAGTCAAGATTTACAGGAGCTAGAAAAAGATAGTCCAGATCCACATAAATTCTTGACTCCAGAAGAATTAGAGAGTAGAAAATTGCCTCCTGAAGAAATATTATCTCTTCCAATGTTTAAGGTTTGTACTTTGAATGTAGCTCAATATCTACACATTTTATTGCTAAGTCTCATCCTTCTAGGTGTCGAAGTGCTACATTCTAAATATAGTATCTGCCTGCTGGGTTGAAAACGATTCTCATCAATGCCATAAATATAATGATTTAACATATGTTCATTGAATGTAGTGGTACCTACACTGTTCTGGCAAGTTTTATTAAATAAACAAAATATATTTCACTTAAAAATCTATTGTTTTTATATTACATTAATTTTCTCAAGGAATTTCATGCGCATCATATTGTTGTATCTTGTATCTATTGTCGTTATATCGGCCTCCATTAAGTAATGTCTAGAAATTTTTTTGTGATAATTTGTTTCTAGTAAAAGACTATTTGTAGACAGACTTGCATATCTAACCAGATTATCATATTAACTGATCAAGTTTTTCCAGTTTTCCATTAGCATTTGCAAACTGTCTTGCCTCTATTATGGAAATTGGTAACTACTTTGTGAGATCAAGTGTTGAAATAAAGAATTGTGAGTAGCTTAAAATATCCCTGTCTTGATCTTACTGAAGCTACCTTTATAAGTTTTCCTGTATACAATCTCAAATTTGTTTCAAGTGACAAAATTCTTTGTTCGCCCACTTGTTTCATCATTTTGTGGTTAATCTAACAGAACTTGACAACTGCTAATTGTTCAATGCATCTAATCTGTTATATGCTCTGACATTTCTTTTTATTTGCTTTTTTCTCAACAAAAATTTCTTTTAATATGTGAATATTTTCTAGTGGTCACGTACTTGGATATTATGAAAACATTGTAGTGCGAAATTCCATGTGTAATGAATTTGTGTTTTTGAATTGATGGATGGTGCAGAACTATACCACTGAAAATCCAGCTCCTGTGTTGTATATTAAGAGTTTGGCAAAAGATGTGGTTGGTGAAGATTTTTTTTCATATTTGGTAAGCTGCTATACTTTTAGCTGATTCAGATTTGGTTTTATCAGTACATGATTTGTGTTTAGACTAGTACATACACTTCTAAAAAAAATAATAATTACCTTAATGAGCATCTGAGTAGCCTAAAATGAATAATAACTTTACCAAATATGTGACATAATGAGTTCATTATAACATAATTATCATTCGGATGTCAATTAAGTTCTGCATATGTCTTTTGCTATGGCAGGGTGCTTGTTTGGAAGTATTGAGACTGCCAAGTCTTGCCTTCATGTAAAACTGATGCAGGTAAGAGACCTTGATTGGCTTTTAAAACGGTATGAATTTCATTTTGGTGTTGATGCCATACAAAGAGACTTCCAAAACAAATATTCGTTGGTAGCATAAGCATGACTAAAATTAATGACTAGTTCTGAGTTTCAGGAAGGAAGGATGAGAAGTCAAGCATTTTTAACATTCCCATCAATTGAGCTGGCTCATCAGGGACTGGTATATTTCTCACAGCAGACTTGCTTTCCTGTGTTTTAATTTCTGATATGTGCAACATGATTTCGTTTTCTGATTTTCCATTACGATATTTTTTATTCATTTGTCATATAGTTCTTCCAGAATTTGCTAAACCATGAGATAGGGCGATCTTATTAAATGGTTTATATCACATACCTTTGGTTTCAGAATCTAGTGAATGGATATGTATTTAAAGGCAAGCCAATGATAATCCAGTTTGGTCGAAATCCTGGTGCCACTAAAGGAACTTGATTCTGTGGGCACAGGAGGGATGCACCACTAGTTTTGTGATCTCAGATCTGAGAATCGCATGAGGTCGTTTACTCATCTCCCCTTGTCTAAATGTAAAACGATAGATGGCTAATGCTGCACCTTTATGTCGACTGGGAGATGACTCCGCTTTGAACTACATAGCTCCAGACGACATTTTGGAATGTTTGTGATATAGCATTGATCTTGATGCTGCCATTTACATTTCTCATGGAAGGGCGATTCCAGGTTGTAAAAAGTTTACTTGTATGATGAATGATGTTAAGTTTCGCAAGATAGGTTTGTAATTTGGATTAAGGTTACTATATTTAAGCACTGATGGTATTGCTTGTTTCTATAGAATCCATTCTACAAAGGATAAGCCAAGTAGAATTGTTGTTTCTATAAGCCATCGTTAATTCGTTACTGGTATAGGAGACAACTGAGGAAACACTAAATAGATTCTAGATTCTGCACTTTGTGTGAGGATCATGTGGTTGGTTAAATTTAGCATACAAAACATGATGCCTAAATTGTAAATTTAGTAATATAGAGCTACCTCTTTAAATCTTTGCTTCTTATAGCTGGATAAATGGACCCATAACATTGTGGGAAAAGCACAGTGAGCAGAATATATTAAACCAAAATTGGGGAATAGTTTAGTTTTTTATGAATTCAGTTCTTCATTTTCCCATGATATCTTGTCTCCCTCTAAATAGAACTGATGCATTGATTTCTTGATGTTTTGATTGTTGAAATGTTTATAATGTCACATCACAAGACCACCATCGTAAATTTAAGAAATGCAAATGATTATTGCTTTCTTGTGATTTACTATATAAGTATAAATTATGACATGAATTTTTTGATAAATTTACAAATAAATTGCATTTATTTATTCTCACTATATAGCTATTACAAATGTAATTTATATTATCGGTGGAAGCCAGTGATTCTAAAGTAACTAAAAATAATTAAAATATATGAATTGCGAACATTTTTGTTTGTGTATAATTTTGTTTAAATGAATGATTGATATTTTATTAGAGTACGATAAGTGTCCTCGAAATATTCATGGCTTTCATTTTTCTTAGCAATAAAAATATCTTTCAATAATTTAAAAACGTGGATAAGTACTCATTTGTTAAGAGAAACATTTTCTATTATCGTGAATGTTTGATGTGGCAAATAGAATGACGACATGGCTAGCACACTATCCTAATTTAAAACACTAATTTTTTAAATTTTAATTAAAACAAACTCCAATTTTAAAATGATTCATGATGGTGATTCCCAAATCTTTTAGATTCTCAACACCACTCTTATCCTAAACTTCTAAAACCTTCTTTATAAATTATTAAAGGGTATTTTTACCGATATAAAAAATGGGAGTCATTTTTGTCAAGAACAGAATATTTTAAGAGCATTATTTCGAAAAGCATTTTTAGTGGTTAATCATTTTTCTTATAAACCATGTGTATATCATCTAAGTTATATAAAACTTTTTGACAAATGCAACTTGGTTACGAAAGCCAAGGTAGTTATCACTCCTGTCAATAATGGTGTCCTCACTTAAAACAATAGGTTTAGTTTACCAACCAGAGAAAAGAAAACAGGATTTATCTACAGACATGTTGAATGTACAAAATGTATAGAAAGACATCCACATTAGTAAAGAAGTGGCTTAACTTAGATGGCTAATTTGGCTCATCATTGAAAGAAAGGTTAAATAAGACACATACAAAATCAACCATCTACCTAACTCAGGGATCTTACACTACATAAAAAATCAATCTGAAGCAGAAACACTGTAAGGACCATTAGTGCCTGTTCTAACAATAACAAAGAGTCCTTCCTAATCTCTATCGACAACAACAGAACTTGTTGAGTCCAGCAACTTGAAAGTTTGAGCATTGCTCTTGTCAAGGTCATATGTGAATTCTGATAGGAGAAACATCCTCTCTGGATGAATAACGGAATCCATACCGGAGCACTTGATCTGTCATATGCAACGTTCTGTTGAAAGGAAAAATATTAGTACCAAAAATTAATGGCATTAAAAGGATGTCAAAAAATTAACGAAATATAAATATTGTAGCAAAAACTTGGGTCTAAAGACAACAGAAAAACAAATCACATAAACTAATTACCCGTTGCAAAAATAATTTAACAAAAAATAAAATAAAATGATAAAAAATTTAACTATGTTGACTGTTAAAGCATGGCCGTTAGTAGGTAATATCATCCGACTTCACCCATTGGGATAAGGTTTTTTTGTTGTTGTTGTTAGTTGGTAATATGCTTCAATAATAGAAGTTGCTCTACCTAGCAATTATAAATTACGATCTAATAGTAAATGCTCGATACTGCACACTGAATTCAGTAATTTTAATGCTATAGCAGATATTCTCTCCAATTGGGCTAACAAAAATGTAACTACCACTTGCAAAATGTAAAAGATCAGGACAACTCAAACACAATACCAACAGACAAACAACACTACATAAATTGAGATGGAAATCAATTGAGGTGGAACATCTCCGAGATTTCATTGACCAGATATGATTTAACCAGAAAAAATGATAGACTGATCAAGTGATAGTGCATCCATAACCTATTGTAGTTTATAAGAGTGCTCCATCTATGTGCATCTATCTCTGAAATGACAAGGCATGGCCACGTTGATAGCAAACATGAGAAGATCCTAACCCATAGTTGAACTACTAAAATCTATATATTAATAGTTTGACTTAAATAGCAAGGCATGGTATATTCCACACAACAATCAAGCCCTTGTCTTAAGGTAAGCCAGAGTATCCTATATGCTTATAATCAAAAACACTAAAATCCAAATCTACCTTAATAGTTCTGCTTAGAAGTTTCCTTGGACTTCTTTATGCATGAAAAAACTACCAAGATTCTCCCATCCTTCCCATAATATGTGCAACAACAATTTTCGCAAAAATATTCATATATATGTAAAAATAAAAATAGAGTACATAATCATTTCAAAAATCGTTAAATCTGCTTCTTCCCCCTCTTTTTAATGTTTTATTGACTATATTGCAAAAAAAAAATTTCGTGAAGCACAGACTAATCCTCTTCGGATAAAATACAACGCAATTCAATTGTTACTGTTCCGTGATAGCTAGGAGATGTTATAGTTGGTCCTTCAAATTAGTTCCATTATTTATTTATGATGGAACTGCTTGAACTTGAGAACGGGGGTTGAATCAAGTTGGCTCAAAAAAGAACATTTCAAGTTCTGTTTTTGCGGAAGCTGATTTTGCAGGAGATTTTTTCGTTTTGTCTCATACTCAGAAAAGAAACAGAGAAGGAAAGAAGAGAAAGAGGCCAGCATGTATCCTAGTTTGGATTCTAAGTGCCATGAATCCTATGTCCAGTCTCCACCACAACCATGGTGGAATTTCCACTCTAATCAACTGATCACAATTACCAATACTATTGAATTACAACCTAATTCAACTAGTATCTACCACTAAAATTTATTCACTAAAGCTTAGCTTCCCAAGTGTTGTTCCAACTTGGAAGAGGAACCTAAACAGATTCAAACTCATAAAGTGCTAACCCAACTTGGCAAAGAGAACTAGTCCTAGTTCAACAACTCAATTACACAGAATTTCAGTGGCTTTTTCATGCATCACTCTTGCCTTTTCTCTCATGGCTTTTTCTACTCACATATTCAGTCTTTTCTTAATACGAAAGATGACACAAGATAGCCATAACAAAATAAAATTAGAAATGAAGTTTTAGTAGAAGAAAAAGAATTCAGCTCAAGTGTTGAGATGATGCTCTTGAATGTGCTCTCTTTTTCTTACTATCAAATATTGAAGTGAGGCATTTCTTATAGAACTAGATTGCTCTTCTCATTGGTTCTTCCTTGCCTCTTCCAATTCCTTGTACTATCAACCCCTTGGAGCTGTCTCTGATTGCATGCAGTCCTTGCTCCATTCTGCTCCACTAACGCTGCTTGTTGGAGGGTTTGATCCACCAACCTCTGTTGTCCTTGGAGCTGCTGTCTTCCTTGGAATGCAAAGCACTTCCATTTTTAAGTCATTCCAACTACTGTCCATAGCTCTGCGTTTTTATTTTGCTCTTCCAAACTTTACTTTTGATCTTCTGCATTTTGATTTGTTGATGTCCTTGTAATGAGAGTGTCCCCATCTGTCCTTGTTTTTGTCTTGGTGTTACAGCTGTCCTTGTGTAATGCCAAATGTCCTTCTTGATTTTTCTTCCTTTTGTTCCCACCATTTGTATTTGGTGCTGCCTCTCTTGGCTCATGTACTGATTTGTTGCTCATTAGCAAGTAATAGGCTTAAGTGTTGGAGCTGTAACTCTTTAAGATGCTGAAGCAATACTAACTTGGGCTGAAGCAACATATAAATGGGCCTGCATCACTTAGCACACATATTAAATCAACTTGGGTTTTCACCCCAAATAATGTTTGTCATCATATATGAGTCCCAAAATCAAACTTAGCTCAACAATCTCCCCCTTAATAACATACATGATAAAAGAGGATAATTGAATTTAAAAAATTAATTTAAATGAGTTAAGAGAACTTTCCTTTAATCTCCCCCTTACTGTTAGCGTTTCTCCCCCTTAATCATGGCTTATATCTTCAAGTGGATAAAAATTAAAACAGCCAAGAATAATTTACCAAAGTAATATATCACAGCAACAATAACACAGAACATAGAGCAATTAATCACAGAGCAATTTAAAGTTAATCAAAGTAACACAGCAACAGATATCATTTAGCTTCATTGTCTGTGACCTAAGCCAATTCTAACTTTTCTTTTCTTTTCTTTTCTTTTCTCCCCTTTTTATCATCAAGGAGGAAAAAGACCCTGCAAAAATCTATTAGTGGCTAACCAAAAGAGTCATCAAGCAGTAGAGTAGTTATGGGTTACAGTCATCCAATTGAAAGAAAAATAAAAGAGTTCAAGTAAAACAGTCTAATTCACAGAAGAGATGAAAATATTCTAGGCATCAGAGTTTGAATCATTGGAGGCTTCATCGTCGTCTTTATTATCAGTATTTATAAGGCCAGCCTCTATGTCCTCCACATTAACCCTCAGAATTCGAATTCTCCCGTTTGTTTTCTTGAGAGCATTCTCTTTCATAACCTTATTCCTTTTACGCTCGGCTCCATAGTTGATGAGAAGGTCGGTGAGATTGACGAACTCTTGGAGCACATTTTTCATGATACCTGTCAGGACTCTGATCTTAGAGGAATCGAAAGTGGGAATTAGCGGATCTTCATCATGGGATGGAACTTCTGTGCCTTCATCAGTGTTGTTGCGCCTAGTCGCTATTTTTTTTTACTGCACCACCCCCTTTGATATAAAAGTTACAGTCTCTAGAAATCTCAGCCCCAAAATCAACATTATAATATTGAAAAATTTTAGTGAGCAGCATTGCATAAGGTATAGCATTTTTAGAACTAACACAAGCATGCATGTGTCTCACTAACAAGTAAGCAAAAGAAATTAGAATTTTGGAGAGAAGAGAAAACATAACCAATGTGTCATAGAAGGAGACTTGCTGAAAAGAACCACTCTGAGGTAGAATTATATGATTCACAATCCTGTGCAACTAGGCACGGACTGGACCAAGAGATTTATGAGTGAGAGTGGTACTTGCTAGGAGGGGAATGTTGACACAAACAGTTGCTAAGGCTTCAAAATACGACACATTGAGAGACTCGTCCCACTTACCAGAGGTGAACACATCAAGTTCTTTGCTAATGTGGTACTTGTCGAGAATGATTGTGCGACCTTTAACAAAGGATGCGATTCTTCCTTCCTTGTATGACAGGTTGCTATAGAACTGATTCACTAGATCAGGATAAACTTTTTCACGGATGGATAGGATGGGAATCCATCCTTGACATGCAAACAAAGGTGTAAAGTTTAAACCTTTTCTACGAAGTTTGTCTAGATTTACAAGTTTAGATGGATAGAGAATACGCTTATAAATATCCTTGCAGAAAAACATGTAGTTCATGAAGGAATTATAACGGCGACGATCAAAAGACTTTTTGGGAAAGTCAGCATAGAAGGATTTGTAGGCAATCAGATTGGAAAGTTTTGGTTCAGAAACAGAGTGAAGATGAAAGTCGATGGCTGTACCGTGACTGTGACGAGCATGGGATGATGGTAGCTCTTCGTCTTTTTCATGAAAGGGTCTCTTACCCCGGGAAGAACTGGGTTGAGATGAACTGGGCTGTGAAACATTAGGCGGAGTGGAGGTAGGACGAGGAGTAATGCCGGGACGGCGAGCTGTGGTCTTTGTGCGAGCCATTTCAGGAGAGTTATTTTGAGGAGAGGTGGGAGGAGAGTTGGTGGGAGATGGAGAAGGAGATGATTCAGTGTTTACTGAGATAGGAGTGGAGGGTTGAGAATGTAAAGAGTGAGCACCACTATGAGAGCCTCTGCGGACTGCTCTTTTCTTGCGAGTCATACTTATACGACACAGGTTAGTTTCAAAATGTGAGGAGTGGAGTGAAGGAGGAGTGGAGGAGTTGAGTGTGAAAGGATGCATGTAGTGGAGCATTAATATAGGCCTTGGGTAGTGTAAAGGTTTCATCTTGAAAAAGGATAAAAATAAAAACTTTGAGAACCTTTGAATTTTACAACTGTAACCACTGTAATTTCAATTTTAAAAAATTAATTTAAAATGCAAAGCAATTTGAAAGAAGGCCCAACATATAAAATAATGTTAAGTTTTGGGACCAAAACCAAATTTCTGAGATCCAAGTCCAGAGAGGGCCCAAGGTGCTTCAACTTAGGTGGCCCATTTGATAATAAACGGTCAAACACACCAGGTCCAGTAAGTCTAACGAGCCATCAACAAGTCCAGTTAGCTTCTCAATGAGTTAATGAAGCCTACTCATCATCTGCCCAAAATAATTTCATCTCGATCTATGAGACAAAATGCTTAAACCAGAATATCAGAAAAATTATATGAATTAAGAATGCCCAGTGCAGTTCTTAATTTGCAGAACCTCTCTTCTATTAATGGTTTAGTGAAAATATCAGCTAGTTAATTTTCAGATTTAACAAACTGAATATATAACTTTCCATTTTGCACATGTTCTCTTATAGAATGAAATCTAACTTCAATGTGCTTTGTTCTTGAGTGCAAAATAGGATTTTTTGAAATATTTATAGCACTCATATTATCACAAAATAATGAAATATTAGATACTTTCAGTTTATAATCTGTTAACTGAGTTTTCAACCATAGTAATTGAGAGCAACAAGAAGAGGCTGTAATATACTCAGCTTTGGCAGTGGATAGTGCCACTGTTGCTTGCTTCTTGCTTGACCATACATTGAATGATTTTCCAAGAAAGAAACACATGTCACTTGTACTTCTTCTATCAATTCTGTCCCCAACAAAATCTGTATCACAATAACCTACTAATTGAAAGGAATTAGTTTTGGGATACCATAAACCATAATTAGTGATACCAAGCACATATCGAATAATCCTCTTGACAGCTAAGATGTGAGATTCCTTGGGTTTTGATTGGAATCTTGAGCACACACCAACACTTTGTATGATATCAGGCCTTGAGGAGGTTAGATACATCAAGGAACCAATCATCTTTCTGTATCTTGTCTCATCAACATCTCTAGCATGTTCATTCTTGTCAAGCTTGATATTTGGATGCATAAGGGTTCCCATTGGCTTAGCACATTCCAGCCCAAATTTCTTGACAAGTTCCTTGGCATATTTTTCTTGATAAATAAAAATGCCCTCTGCAGTTTGCTTGATCTGCAAGCCTAGGAAGAAATTTAATTCTCCCATCATTCTCATATCAAATTCACTTGTCATTAGCTTAACAAAATCTTCACACAAAGTCTCATCAACTAAACCAAAAATAATATCATCAACATAAACTTGCACATGAATAAAATGATCATTGAAATTTTTAATAAATAGAGTGCTGTCAGTGGCTCCTCTTTGAAAATTATTTTTCAATAAAAATGAGCTAAGCCTCTCATACCAAGCTCTAGGAGCTTGTCTTAAACCATATAGGGCTTTAGCTAGTTTAAAAACATAGTTAGGAAATTTTTGTTTTCAAACCCAAGAGGTTGAGCCACATAGACCTCTCTATCTATTATACCATTGAGGAATGCACACTTTACGTCCATTTGAAATAGCTTGAAGCCGCAGTGAGCCGCATAGGCTAAGAGTAATCTAATGGTTTCTATTCGAGTTACAGGTGCAAATGATTCATCGAAATCAATCCCTTCCTCTTGATCATAGCCTTGAGCAACCAATCTTGCTTTGTTTCGAACAATGGTTCCATTTTCACCCAATTTATTTCTGAAAATCCATTTTGTGCTAGTGACTTTCTTTCCATTTGAGTGAGGCACTAAGGTCCAGACTTGATTCTTCTCAAACTGCTACAATTCCTCCTCCATGGCTAATACCCAAGATGGACCAGCAAGTGCTTCTTGGATATTTTGAGGTTCAATCTTTGATATAAGAGCTATGTTGTTGGATTCGGCTCTTTTCAAAGATGATCTAGTAGTCATTCCTTTGGAGGGATCACCTATTATGAATTCTTCAGGATAGATTCTCAGAAATTTCCATTCTCTAGGCCTTCTGGTTTAGGTTGAGGATTCAGGTTCCTCTTGATCAACAATTGCCTAAGCATCAGGATTTTCTGTTGCGACAGGAGATAATTCCAAATTGTCTCCTGCAGAATCAGTATTTTCGTTGCTTGCAAATGCAGTTTCTTGAGGATTCGAATTTTGTTGAACTGTCTCAGCATTTTTGGTCATTTCAACTTCCAAACCTGGACTATCATCTATACAAACACTAGGAATAGAGTTAGACTCACAGAATGTGACATGCATGGTCTCTTCAACAGTTTTGGAGTTCTTGTTATAAACTATAAGCTTTGTTATTTATGGAATAACCAAGAAATATATCTTTATGTGTTTTAGGATCAAATTTTCCCAAATTTTCTTTGATATTCAGTACAAAACACACGAAAGTAGTTAAAATTAAGTGGATGTCCTTTCCAAAGTTCATATGGAGTTTTATTCAAAAACTTTCTTATGAGAGTTCGATTTAAAACATAACAAGTTCTATTCACAGCTTCAGCCCATAAGAATTTGGGAACCTCATATTCACACAATATAGCTCTAGCCATTTCTTGTAAACTTCTATTTCTTCTTTCTACAACACCATTTTGTTGTGGTGTTCTTGGACATGAGAAGTTGTGTGATATGCCTAGTTTAACACAAAAAGATTTAAAGTGTTGATTATCAAATTCTTTTCCATGATCACCTCTAATTGAAATAATTTCTAAACTCTTTTCATTTTGAATCTTCTTGCTGAATTTTTCGAAAAAAGAAAATGCTTCATGTTTAAGAGCGAGAAAGAACACCCAACCAAACCTAGTGTAGTCATCCACAATAACCATTCCATAATTTTTTCCTCCAAGACTTTGAGTTCTAGTTGGTCCGAACAGATCAAGATGCATCAGCTCCAATGGTTTCTTAGTTGAGACATCTTCCTTGGATCTAAAAGAGGTTTTTGTTTATTTACCCATTTGATAAGCATCACAAGTGATGTCTTTATCAAATTTGATGTTAGGAGGACCTCTTACTAAGCCCTTTTTAACAAGTTTAGAGATTTGGAACATACTAGCATGTCCTAATCTCTTATGCCACATCTATTTTTCAAATTCCATTGAAGAGAAACAAGTCACATTTTAAACTTTAAGATCATCTAGTGTGAGACATAAACATTGTCACTTCTTTTTGTAACAAATAAAACAACCCCTGTTTTCTCATTAATGACCATACAATCTACTTTCCTAAAGGTTACAACATATCCAAGGTCACACAATTGACTTATGCTCAATAGGTTATGCTTTAATCCATCTACTAAAAAGACACTATCAATGCAAGTAGAAAAATCTTTGCCAACCTTACCAATGGCAATTATTTTACCTTTACCATTATCTCCAAAAGTGACAAATCCTCCATCATACTTGTTGAGTTTGATGAAGAAAGTATCCTTTCCGGTCATATGCCTTGAACATCCACTATCAAGATACAACATGTCCAATTTCTTCTTGGATGTAAGACAAACCTGCAAGTTCTTCAATTGACCTTAGATATCCAAATCCATTTGGATCCTCTTATGTGAAATCTTGTTGGTTGCCCAAGAGCATTATAATCATGAACAACTTTATATAATTTACTATCATTACCAAAAGACCTTAGAAAGATGAAGCATTGTTGAGGATCATGACCTTTTCTATTGCACTTATAGCAATGGTTCTTACTCATTGATTTTTTAAGTTTACTGAAAATTTTGGTTTGAAAATCTTGGAAGAGGAAGCTTCAGATTTTTTAACATTTTGTTTGAAAACAGCCTTACTTTCCTCTTTGAATCCAAGTCCAAATTTTTCACCACTAAATCTCTGACAAGCAAGTAATTTATCAAGATTTTGTGAACCTTGAATAAATTTTGCTAAGTCTTCATTAAAGTTTTTAATTTGTTCATTCAACCTTTTATTTTTAGCAATCAAATTAGTGGAGGCAGTGACCGTATGCTTGAGTTTGAATATGTTTAATTCAGCTCTTAAAGCATTGTTTTCTTCTTTTAAAGAAATTTCATCACAAGCTTCGGTTGCCTTTACTTTTTCTAGTAAGAAATCGTTTTCATCTCTCAATGCTTCATTATCTTTCTTGTATTTAACATATTTTTTTAAGAGTTTCTTAGAGTTCACAGTAAAGTCTTTGATAATGTAGTGCAATTCATCAATAGATAGGTCAGAGAGATCTACCTCATCTTCATCATCGTGATCAGCCATCAAGCATAGTTGAGCCTTTTGATCTGAGTCTTCAAAACTGGTGTCATTTTCCAAGTCTTTCTATGCTTTCATCATCACTTTCTTTTGGTCCTTCTTTGATTTTTCGCCTTTCCTTAATTGAGGACAATCTGACTTGAAGTGACCTGGTTCCTTGCAATAGTGACATGTGAACTTGGCTTGATCCTTCTTGAAATTTTTAGATGAATAACTTCCTTTGCCTTTGTTTTTTAATCTCAGTAATCTCCTCATTTTTCTAGCAAAGAGCACCATTTTTTCATCCGAGAAACTGTCATCAGATTCTTCTTCTTTGGTTGTCATTCTTGATTTCAGTGCTACACTTTTCTTCTTGTCATCTTTGTCTTGAGACATGTGAGTAGTTTTATAGGCCAGCAGCATGCCTGTTAGCTCATCATAGGTGATTTTTATCAAATCATTTCTTTCAGAGATGGTTGTGCTTTTTACTTCCCACTTCTTCGTAAGACTCCTTAAGATCTTCCTTACCAAGGTTTCTTCAGAATAGCTCTTTCCCATGGCATCCAGATTGTTGATGATTATTGAGAACCTTTCGAACATTTGATCGATGCTCTCTTCCTCATTCATATTGAACATTTCATACTCCTTCATCAGCATATCAATTCTGGTCTCCCTTACTTGTTTAGTACCTTCATGGGTGAGTCTGAGCTTGTCCCAGATTTGTTTAGCTGTCTTGCACCTTGAAACTTTTCTGTATTCTTCAAAACTGATTGCGCAGTGCATTAGGTTGATTGCCTTTGCATTGAGTTCAAACTTCTTCTTTTCTTCCTCTGTCCACTCATTGTCTTCTTTAGCCACAACTTCTCCATCAGCATTTTGCTTAGTTGGAACGTCTGATCTATTGAGAATAATCTTCCAAATGTTGTAGTCGATTGACTGCACAAAGATTCTCATTCTCTCTTTCCAGAAGGAATAGTTACTGCCATTGAAGTAAGGAGGTCTATTATTCGACTATCCTTCAGTGAGAGTGTACGCCATGATGTTAGGACCCATATTGTTGGCCATGGATCTTTGCTCCAAGCTGTGAAGCTTGACTCCTTGAGACCTTGCTCCTGATACCAATTGATAGAACTGTTGAACTTGAGAAAGGATGGTTGAATCAAGTTGGCTCAAAAATAAACGTTTCAACTTCTATTTTTGCGGAAGCTAATTTTGCAGGAGATTTTTTTGTTTTGTCTCATACTTAGAAAAGAAACAGAGAAGGAAAGAAGAGAAAGAGGCCAACATGTATCTTGGATCAGATTCTAAGTGTCATGAATCCTACGTCCAGTCTCCACCACAACCATGGTAGAATTTCCACTATAATCAACTGATTACAATCACTAATACTATTGAATTACAACTTAATTCAACTAGTATCTACCACTAAACTTTCTTCACCAAAGTTTAGCTTCTCAAGTGTTGTCCCAACTTGGAAGGAGAACCTAAACAGATTCAAACTCACAAAGTGCTAACCCAACTTGGCAAGGGGAACTAGTCCTAGTTCAACAACTCAATTACACAGAATTTCAATGGCTCTTTCATGCATCACTCTTGCCTTTTCTCTCATGGCTTTTTCTACTCACATATTCAGCCTTTTCTCAATACAAAAGATGACACAAGATAGCCATAACAAAATAAATCATAAATGAAGCTCTAGTAGAAGAAAACGAATTCAGCTCAAGTGTTGAGATGATGCTCTTGAATGTGCTCTCTTTTTCTTGCTATCAAATGTTGAAGTGAGGCATCTCTTATAGAATCAGATTTCTCTTCCCATTGGTTCTTCCTTGCTCCATTCTGCTCCACTAACGCTGCTTGTTGGAGGGTCTGATCTACCAACCTCTGTTGTCCTTGGAGCTGCTGTCTTCCTTGGAATGCAAAGCACTTCTATTTTTGAGCCATTCCAACTGCTGTCTATAGCTCTGTGTTTTTGTTTTACTCTTACAAACTTTACTTGTGATCTTCTGCATTTTGATTTGCTGATGTCCTTGTGCTGAAAGTGTCCCCAACTGTCCTTATTTTTGTCTTGGTGTTACAGCTGTCCTTGTGTAATGCGAAATGTTCTTCTTGATTTTTCTTTTTCTTTTTTACTGATTTGTTGCCCATTAGCAAGTAATGGACTTAAGTGTTGGAGCTGTAACTCTTTAAGATGTTGAAGCAATACTAACTTGGACTGAAGCAACATATAAATGGGCCTGCATCACTTAGTACACACATTAAACCAACTTGGACTCTCAATCCAAATAACGTTTGTCATCATATATGAGCCCCAAAATCAAACTTAACTCAACAATCTCCCCCTTGATAACATACATGATAAAAGAGGATAATTGAATTTAAAAAATTAATTTAAATAAGTTGAGAGCACTTTCCTTTAATCTCCCCCTTACTATTAGCATTTCTCCCCCTTAATCATGGCTTATATCTTCAAGTGGATAAAAATTAAAATAGCCAAGAACAATTTACCAAAGTAATATATCACAGCAACAATAACACAGAACATAGAGCAATTAGTCACAGAGCAATTTAAAGTTAATCAAAGTAACACAGCAACAGATATCATTTAGCTTCATTGTCTGTGACCTAAGCCAATTCTAACTTTTCTTTTCTTTTTTTTCTTTTATTTTCTTTTCTTCCCTTTTTATCATCAAGGAGGAAAAAGACCCTACAAAAATCTATTAGTGGCTAACCAAAAGAGTCATCAAGCAGTAGAGTAGTTATGGGTTACAGTCATCCAAATGAAAGAAAAATAAAAGAGTTCAAGTAAAACAGTCTAATTCGCAGAAGAGATGAAAATATTCTAGGCATCAGAGTTTGAATCATTGGAGGCTTCATCGTCGTCTTTATTATCAGTAGTTATAAGGTGGTGCACAAAATTGTGATCTCAGGCAACGGTGCCAGAAACTCTATACACACGTCTTAATAAATCGTTTTTCATTCACAACTTCGATACAACTAACTAGCAAGTGCACTGGGTCATCCAAGTAATAAACCTTACGTGAGTAAGGGTCGATCCCACGGAGATTGTTGGTATGAAGCAAGCTATGGTCACCTTGTAAATCTCAGTCAGGCGGATATAAAATAGTTATGGAGTTTTCAAAAATAACTAATAAATAAATAGACATAAAATAAGGATAGAAACACTTATGTAATTCATTTGTGAGAATTTCAGATAAGCGTATAGAGATGCATTCGTTCCTCTGAACCTCTACTTTCCTGTTGTCTTCATCCAATCAATCTTACTCCTTTCTATGGCTGGCTTTATGTAAGGACATCACCGTTGCCAATGGCTACTTTTAATTCTCTCTGGAAAATGGTCTGATGCGCTGTCACTGCATGGCTAATCGTCTGGAGGCATCACCCTTGTCAATGGCTGCATCCTATCCTCTTATGAAAATGGTCCAAATGCTCTGTCACAGCACGGCTAATCATCTGAGGTTCTCGATCATACTGGAATAGGATTCACCCTCCTTTTGCGTCTGTCACTACGCCCAGCACTCGCGAGTCTGAAGTTCGTCACAGTCATTCAATCCCAGAGTCCTACTCGGAATACCACAGACAAGGTTTAAACTTTCCAGACTCTCATGAATGCTGCCATCAATCTAGCTTATACCACGAAGATTCTGATTAAGAGATCCAAGAGATACTCATTCAATCTAAGGTAGAACGGAAGTGGTTGTCAGGCACGCGTTCATAGGGAATGATGATGATTGTCACGTTCATCACATTTAGGTTGAAGTGCGAATGAATATCTTAGAAGCGGAATAAGTTGAATTGAATAGAAAAAATAGTAGTACTTTGCATTAATCTTTGAGGAACAGCAGAGCTCCACACCTTAATCTATGGAGTGCAGAAACTCTACCGTATGAAAATACATAAGTGAAAGTTCCAGGCATGGCCGAATGGCCAGCCCCCAAAACGTGATCACAGGATCAAAATACAATCCAGGATGATCCGAAGATGATTAATACAATAGTAAAAAGTTCTATTTATAATAAACTAGCTACTAGGGTTTACAGAAGTAAGTAATTGATGCATAAATCCACTTTCGGGGCCCACTTGGTGTGTGCTTGGGCTGAGCTTGAATGTTACACGTGCAGAGGCTCTTTCTGGAGTTGAACGCCAGGTTGTAACGTGTTTCTGGCGTTCAACTCTGGTTTGTGACTTGTTTCTGGCGTTTAACTCCAGACAGCAGCGTAGAACTGGCGTTCAACGCCCTTTTACATTGTCTAAACTCGACCAAAGTATGGACTATTATATATTTCTGGAAAGCCCTGGATATCTACTTTCCAACGCAATTAGAAGCGCGCCATTTTGAGTTCTGTAGCTCCAGAAAATCCACTTTGAGTGCAGGGAGGTCAGAATCCAACAGCATCAGCAGTCCTTCTTCAACCTCTGAATCTGATTTTTGCTCAAGTCCCTCAATTTCAGCCAGAAAATACCTGAAATCACAGAAAAACACACAAACTCATAGTAAAGTCCAGAAATGTGAATTTAACATAAAAACTAATGAAAACATCCCTAAAAGTAACTAGATTCTACTAAAAACATACTAAAAACAATGCCAAAAAGCGTATAAATTATCCGCTCATCACAACACCAAACTTAAATTGTTGCTTGTCCCCAAGCAACTGAAAATCAAATAGGATAAAAAGAAGAGATAAATTCCAAACTATCAATGAAACATAGCTCCAATCAGATGAGCGGGACTTGTAGCTTTTTGCCTCTTGAATAGTTTTGGCATCTCACTTTATCCATTGAGGTTCAGAATGATTGGCATCTATAGGAACTCAGAGTTCAGATAGTGTTATTGATTCTCCTATTTCAGTATGATGATTCTTGAACACAGCTATTTTATGAGTCTTGGCCGTGGCCCTAAGCACTTTGTTTTCCAGTATTACCACTGGATACATAAATGCCACAGACACATAACTGGGTGAACCTTTTCAGATTGTGACTCAGCTTTGCTAAAGTCCCCAATTAGAGGTGTCCAGG
The DNA here is from genome assembly GCF_003086295.3 of Arachis hypogaea. Taxonomy (NCBI): domain Eukaryota; kingdom Viridiplantae; phylum Streptophyta; class Magnoliopsida; order Fabales; family Fabaceae; genus Arachis; species Arachis hypogaea. Next base: position 126,085,864 of record NC_092051.1, on the reverse strand, counting down.
GTTCTTAAGCACACTCTTTTTTTGCTTTGGACCTTGACTTTAACCGCTCAGTCTCAAGTTTTCACTTGACACATTCACGCCACAAGCACATGGTTAGGGACAGCTTGATTTAGCCGCTTAGGCCAGGATTTTATTCCTTTAGGCCCTCCTATCCACTGATACTCAAAGCCTTGGGATCCTTTTTATCTACCCTTGCCTTTTGGTTTTAAGGGTTACTGGCTTTTTGCTCTTGCCTCTTGGTTTTAAGAGCTTTTGGCTTTTTATGCTTGCTTTTTCTCTTTTTTTTTTTCGCCTATTTTTTTTTCTGCAAGCTTTGTTCTTTGCTGCTTTTTCTTGCTTCAAGAATCATTTTTATGATTTTTCAGATTATCAAATAACATGTCTCCTTATCATCATTCTTTCAAGAGCCAACATATTTAACATTCTTAAACAACAACTTCAAAAGACATATGCACTGTTCAAGCATTCATTCAGAAAACAAGAAGCATTGTCACCACATCAATATAATTAAACTAAGTTCAAGGATAAATTCGAAACTCATGTACTTCTTGTTCTTTTGAATTAAAACAGTTTTCATTTAAGAGAGGTGATGGATTCATAGGACATTCATAACTTTAAGACAAAGTTACTAAATACTAATGATCATGTAATGAAGACACAAACATGGATAAGCACTTAACATAGAGGAAACGAAAAACAGAAAATAAGAACAAGGAATGAGTCCACCTTAGTGATGGTGGCGTTTCCTTCTTGAGGAACCAATGATGTCCTTGAGCTCTTCTATGTCTCTTCCTTGTCTTTGTTGCTCCTCCCTCATTGCTTTTTGATCTTCTCTTATTTCATGAAGGATGATGGAGTGCTCTTGATGTTCCACCCTTAATTGTCCCATGTTGGAACTTAATTCTCCTAGGGAGGTGTTGATTTGCTCCCAATAGTTTTGTGGAGGAAAATGCGTTTGAGGCATTTCCGGGATCTCATGGTGATGAGCTTCATGCGCCTCTTGAGCTCCATGAATGGGCTCTCTTGCTTGCTCCATCCTTTTCTTAGTGATGGGCTTCTCTTCCTCAATGGGAATGTCTCCTTCTATGAGAGCTCCAGCTGAGTAACATAGATGGCAAATAAGATGAGGAAAAGCTAGCCTTGCCCCAGGAGAGGGCTTTTTGGCTATTTTGTAGAATTCAAGGGAGATGACTTCATGAACTTCTACTTCCTCTCCAATCATGATGCTATGAATCATGATGGCCCGATCCACAGTAACTTCAGATCGGTTGCTAGTGGGGATGATGGAGCGTTGGATGAACTCCAACCATCCTCTAGCCACAGGCTTGAGGTCCAGTCTTCTTAATTGAACCGGCTTGCCTTTGGAGTCAATTTTCCATTGAGCTCCTTCCACACATATGTCCATGAAGACTTGGTCCAACCTTTGATTAAAGTTGACCCTTCTAGTGTAGGGGCGTGCATCTCCTTGCATCATAGGCAAGTTGAACGCCAACCTCACATTTTTCGGACTAAAATCTAAGTATTTCTCCTGAACCATTGTAATATAATTCTTTGGGTTTGGGTTCTTACTTTGATCATGGTTCCTAGTGATCCATGCATTGGCATAGAACTCTTGAACCATTAGGATGCCGACTTGTTGGATGGGGTTTGTTAGAACTTCCCAACCTCTTCTTTGGATTTCATGTCGGATCTCCGGATACTCATTTCTCTTGAGTTTGAAAGGGACCTCAGGGATCACCTTCTTCTTGACCACAACATCATAGAAGTGGTCTTGATGAGCTTTGGAGATGAATCTTTCCATCTCCCATGACTCGGAGGTGGAAGCTTTTGTCTTTCCTTTCCCTTTTCTAGAGGATTCTCCGGTCTTGTGTGAAAATGAGGAAGAATGGAGGGCTATATATAGTGGGGGGAGAGGGTGTTAGGTTCGGCCATTTAGGGTGGGTTGGGTGGGAAATTGATTTTGAATTTTGAAGGTAGGTGGAGTTTATGAGGTAGGTTTATGGGGAAGAGTGGATGGATGTGAGTGGTGAAGTGATGATAGGGAAGAGAGATTGAGGTGATTGGTGAAGAGTTTTGGGGAAGAGTGTTTATGGGATTGTGTGAAAGAGGGGTGAGAAGAAGTGAGTGGAGGTAGGTGGTGATCCTGTGGGGTCCACAGATCCTGAGGTGTTCAAGGATATACAACCTTGCACCAAATTAGGCATGCAAAATACCCTTGCACACAACTCTGGGCGTTCAGCGCCAGATTGGTGCTTGTTCTGGGCGTTGAACGCCCATTTGTTGCCCATTTCTGGCGTTGAACGCCAGAACCATGCTTGTTCTGGGCGTTCAGCGCCAGCTCTTCTCCAGGGTGCAATTCTGACGTTCAAACGCCTAGATGCTGCCCATTTTGGGCATTCAGCGCCAGAACCATGCTCTGTTCTGGCGTTGAACGCCAGTCAGGTGCTTCTTACTGGCGTTTAAACGCCAGTAAGGTCTTCCTCCAGGGTGTGATTTTTTTTTTGCTGTTTTTGATTCCGTTTTCAATTTTTATATTTATTTTGTGACTCCACATGATCATGAACCTAATAAAACATGAAAGAACAATAAAAATATAATTAGATAAAGATTGGGTTGCCTCCCAACAAGCGCTTCTTTAATGTCAATAGCTTGACAGTGGGCTCTTATGGAGCCTCACAGATGTTCAGAGCATTGTTGAGACTCCCCAACACCAAACTTAGAGTTTGGATATGGGAGTTCAACACCAAACTTAGAGTTTGACTGTGGGGGCTATGGTTGACTCTGTTTTGAGAGAAGCTTTTTATGCTTCCTCTCCATGTTTACAGAAGGATGACCTTGAGTTGCAAACACAAGGGAGTCCTCATTCATTTGAAGGACTAGTTCGCCTCTGTCAACATCAATCACAGCTCTTGCTGTGGCTAGGAAGGGTCTTCCAAGGATGATGGATTCATCCTCATTCTTTCCAGTATCCATGACTATGAAATCAGCAGGAATGTAAAGGCCTTCAACCTTTACTAACACGTCCTCTACTTGTCCATAAGCCTGTTTTCTTGAATTGTCTGCCATCTCTAATGAGATTTTAGCAGCTTGTACCCCAAAGATTCCCAGTTTCTCTATTACAGAGAGGGGCATGAGGTTTATCCCTGAACCAAGGTCATACAGAGCTTTTTCAAAAATCATGGTGCCTATGGTATAAGGTATTATGAACTTTCCAGGATCCTGTTTCTTCTGAGGCAATGTCAGTTGATCCAGATCACTCAGTTCATTGATGAACAAGGGAGGTTCATCTTCCCAAGTCTCAATGCCAAATAATTTGGCATTCAGATTCATGATTGCACCAAGGTACTTGGTAACTTGCTCTTCAGTAACATCCTCATTCTCTTCAGAAGAGGAATACTCATCAAAGCTCATGAATGGCATAAGGAGGTTTAATGGAATCTCTATGGTCTCTAGTTGAGTCTCAGATTCCTTTGGTTCCTCAAAGGAAAACTCCTTATTGATCACTGAATGTCCCAGGAGGTCTTCCTCCTTGGGATTCACGTCCTCCTCCTCTTTTGTGGTTTCGGCCATGATGGTTATTTCAATGGCCTTGCACTCTCCTTTTGAATTTTCTTCTGTATTTCTTGGGAGAGTACTAGGAGGGATTTCAGTGATCCTTTTACTCAGCTGGCCCACTTGTGCTTCCAAATTTCTAATGGAAGACCTTGTTTCATTCATGAAACTCACAGTGGCCTTAGATAGATCAGAGACTAAGTTTGCTAAATTAGAAGTGTTTTGTTCAGAGTTCTCTGTCTGTTGCTGAGTGGATGATGGAAAAGGTTTGCTGTTGCTAAACCTGTTTCTTCCACCATTATTAAAGCCTTGTTGAGGCTTTTGTTGATCCTTCCATGAGAAATTTGGATGCTTTCTCCATGATGAGTTATAGGTGTTTCCATAAGGTTCACCTAAGTAATTTACCTCTGCTATTGCAGGGTTCTCAGGATCATAGGCCTCTTCTTCAGAAGGCGCCTCTTGAGTACTGTTGGATGCAGCTTGCATTCCATTCAGACTCTGAGAAATCATATTGACTTGCTGAGTCAATATTTTATTCTGATCTAATATAGCATTCAGAGTATCAATTTCAAGAACTCCCTTCTTCATAGGAGTCCCATTACTCACAGGATTCCTCTCAGAAGTGTACATGAACTGATTATTAGCAACCATGTCAATGAGTTTTTAAGCTTCTGCAGGCATTTTCTTTAGGTGAATGGATCCACCTGCAGAGGTGTCCAATGACATTTTAGCTAATTCAGACAGACCATCATAGAATATGTCCAGGATGGTCCATTCTGAAAGCATGTCAGAAGGACACTTTTTGGTCAGTTCTTTGTATCTCTCCCAAGCTTCATAGAGGGATTCACCTTCTTTCCGTCTGAAGGTCTGAACATTACTCTAAGCTTACTCAGCTTTTGAGGAGGAAAGAACTTGGCTAAGAAAGCCTTGACCAGCTTATCCCAAGAGTTCAGGCTATCCTTTGGTTGAGAGTCCAACCATATTCTAGCTCTGTCTCTTACAGCAAAAGGGAAAAGCATGAGCCTGTAGACTTCAGGATCTACTCCATTAGTCTTAACAGTATCACATATCTGCAAGAATTCAGTTAAGAACTGAAAAGGATCTTCAGATGGAAGTCCATGGAACTTGCAGTTCTGCTGCATCAGAGAAATTAATTGAGGTTTCAGCTCAAAGTTGTTTGCTCCAATGGCAGGAATGGAGATGCTTCTTCCATGTAAATTGGAATTAGGTGCAGTAAAGTCACCAAGCATCCTCCTTGCATTATTGTTGTTGGGTTCGGCTGCCATCTCCTTTACTTGTTCGAAATTTTCAATAAGGTTGTCTCTGGATTGTTGTAATTTAGCTTCTCTTAGTTTCCTCTTCAGAGTCCTTTCAGGTTCTGGATCAGCTTCAACAAGAATGCCTTTTTTCTTGTTCCTGCTCATAAGAAAGAGAAGAGAACAAGAAAATAAGAGGAATCCTCTATGTCACAGTAAAGAGGTTCCTTATTGTTAGTAGAAGAAGAAAAGGAATAGGGATGAAGAAGAATGAAGAATCCAAACACAAGGGTAAGGATAGGAGGAGTGATTTGAGATGAGGAGATGTTAGTAGATGAATAGAATAAGATGAGAGAGGGGGATTTTCGAAAATTATTTTTGAAAAAGAGTTAGTGGTTTTCGAAAATAGTTTTTGAAAAAGGTTAGTAATTTTTCGAAAATTAAAATCAACATTAAAATAATTAGTTAATTAAAAAGAATTTTTTTGAAAAAGAGGGAGATATTTTCGAAAATTAGAGAGAGAGAGTTAGTTAGGTAGTTTTGAAAAAGATGAGAAACAAACAAAAAGTTAGTTAGTTAGTTGAAACAAGTTTGAAAATCAATTTTGAAAAGATAAGGAGATAAGAAGTTAGGAAGTTAGAAAAGATATTTTGAAATCAAATTTTTGAAAAAGATAAGATAAGAAGATATTTTTGAAAAGATATGATTGAAATTAGTTTTGAAAAAGATTTGATTTTTAAAATCACAATTAATGACTTGATTCACAAGAATTCACAAGATATGATTCTAGAACTAAAAGTTTGAATCTTTCTTAACAAGCAAGTAACAAACTTGAAATTTTTGAATCAAAACATTAATTGATGATGTTATTTTTGAAAATTATGAGATAAAATTAAGAAAAAGATTTTTGAAAAATATTTTTATAATTTTCGAAAATAAATAAGAAAAATGAAAAAGATTTGATTTTTGAAAAAGATAGGATTTTTAAATTGAAAATTTGATTTGACTCATAAAAACAATTAGATTTTTTTTTAAATTTTTGAAAAAGTCAAATCTAATTTTCGAAATTTTAAGAGAGAAAAAGAGAAAGATATTTTTTTTTATTTTTTTGAATTTTTAATGAGGAGAGAGAAGAACATGAAAATGATGCAATGCATGAAATTTTTAGATCAAAACAATGAATGCATGCAAGAATGCTATGAATGTCAAGATGAACACCAAGAACACTTTGAATGTCAAGATGAACACCAAGAACATATTTTTGAAAATTTTTATATGCAAAGAAAACATGCAAGACACCAAACTTAGAAATCTTTCATGTTTAGACTCTATAGATGCAAAAATGCACATGTAAAACAAGAAAAGATGCAAAACAAGAAAACATCAAGATCAAACAAGAATACTTACAAGAACAACTTGAAGATCATGAAGAACACTATGAATGCATGAATTTTCGAAAAATGCAAGATGAACATGCAATTGACACCAAACTTTCAACTTGACTCAAGACTCAAACAAGAACATGAAATATTTTTTATTTTTATGATTTTATGATTTTTTTTGGATTTTATATTTTTTTTTTTCGAAAACACAGGAGAAAATTTTTTTGAAAGATTTTTGAAAAAATTTTTGAAAATAAAACAAAAAAAAAATTACCTAATCTGAGCAACAAGATGAACCGTCAGTTGTCCAAACTCGAACAATCCCCGACAACGGCGCCAAAAACTTGGTGCACGAAATTGTGATCTCTGGTAATGGCTCCAAAAACTTGGTGCTCTAATCTCAATTCATGATTTGTCACAACTTCGATACAACTAACCAGCAAGTGCACTGGGTCGTCCAAGTAATAAACCTTACCTGAGTAAAGGTCGATCCCACGGAGATTGTCGGCTTGAAGCAAGCTATGGTCACCTTGTAAATCTCAGTCAGGCGGATATCAAAAGGTTATGGAGTTTTCGAAATTAAATAATAAGTAAACATAAAATAAGGATAGAAATACTTATGTAATTCATTGGTGAGAATTTCAGATAAGCGTATAGAGATGCTTTCGTTCCTCTGAACCTCTGCTTTCCTGCTGTCTTCATCCAATCAATCTTACTCATTTCCATGGATAGCTTTATGTAAGGGCATCACCGTTGTCAATGGCTACATCCCATCCTCTTGTGAAAATGGTCCAAATGCTCTGTCACAGCACGGCTAATCATCTGAGGTTCTCGATCATACTGGAATAGGATTCACCTCCTTTTGCGTCTGTCACTACGCCCAGCACTCGCGAGTTTGAAGTTCGTCACAGTCATTCAATCCCTGAATCCTACTCGGAATACCACAGACAAGGTTTAGACTTTCCAGATTCTCATGAATGCCGCCATCAATCTAGCTTACACCACGAAGATTCTGATTTAGAGATCTAAGAGATAATCATTCAATCGAAGGTAGAACGGAAGTGGTTGTCAGGCATGCATTCATAGGGAATGATGATGATTGTCACGTTCATCATATTCAGGTTGAAGTGCGAATGAATATCTTAGAAGCGGAACAAGTTGAATTGAATAGAAAAACAGTAGTACTTTGCATTAATCTTTGAGGAACAGCAGAGCTTCACACCTTAATCTATGGAGTGTAGAAACTCTACCGTTGAAAATACATAAGTGAAAGGTTCAGGCATGGCCGAGAGGCCAGCCCCCATGATCTAAGAACCAGGCGTCCAAAGATGATCCGAAGATCAAAAGATGATCCAAAGATGTCTAATACAATAGTAAAAAGTCCTATTTATAATAAACTAGTTACTAGGGTTTACAGAAGTAAGTAATTGATGCATAAATCCACTTCCGGGGCCCACTTGGTGTGTGCTTGGGCTGAGCTTGAATGTTACACGTGCAGAGTCTCTTTCTGGAGTTGAACGCCAGCTTTTGTGCCATTTTGAGCGTTGAACTCCACTTTGCAACTTGTTTCTGGCGCTGGACGCCAGAATTGGGCAGAGAGCTGGCGTTGAACGCCAGTTTGCGTCATCTAAACTTGGGCAAAGTATGAAATATTATATATTTCTAAAAAGCCCTCTACTTTCCAACGCAATTGGAAGCGCGCCATTTTGAGTTCTGTAGCTCCAGAAAATCCACTTTGAGTGCAGGGAGGTCAGAATCCAACAGCATCAGCAGTCCTTCTTCAACCTCTGAATCTGATTTTTGCTCAAGTCCCTCAATTTCAGCCAGAAAATACCTGAAATCACAGAAAAACACACAAACTCATAGTAAAGTCCAGAAATGTGAATTTAACATAAAAACTAATGAAAACATCCCTAAAAGTAACCAGATTCTACTAAAAACATACTAAAAACAATGCCAAAAAGCATATAAATTATCCACTCATCAATCACCTCTAATTGAAATAATTTTTAAACTCTTTTCATTTTGAATCTTCTTGCTGAATTTTTCGAAAAAAGAAAATGCTTCATGTTTAGGAGCGAGAAAAAACACCCAACCAAACCTAGTGTAGTCATCCACAATAACCATTCTATAATTTTTTCCTCCAAGACTTTGAGTTCTAGTTGGTCCGAACAGATCAAGATGCATCAGCTCCAATGGTTTCTTAGTTGAGACATCTTCCTTGGGTTTAAAAGAGGTTTTTGTTTATTTACCCATTTGACAAGCATCACAAGTGATATCTTTATCAAATTTGATGTTAGGAGGACCTCTTACTAAGCCCTTTTTAACAAGTTTAGAGATTTGGAACATACTAGCATGTCCTAATCTCTTATGCCACATCTATTTTTCAAATTCCATTGAAGAGAAACAAGTCACATTTTAAACTTTAAGATCATCTAGTGTGAGACCATAAACATTGTCACTTCTTTTTGCAACAAACAAAACAACCCCTGTTTTCTCATTAATGACCATACAATCTACTTTCCTAAAGGTTACAACATATCCAAGGTCACACAATTGACTTATGCTCAATAGGTTATGCTTTAATCCATCTACTAAAAAGACACTATCAATGCAAGTAGAAAAATCTTTGCCAACCTTACCAATGGCAATTATTTTACCTTTACCATTATCTCCAAAAGTGACAAATCCTCCATCATACTTGTTGAGTTTAATGAAGAAAGTATCCTTTCCGGTCATATGCCTTGAACATCCACTATCAAGATACAACATGTCCAATTTCTTCTTGGATGTAAGGCAAACCTGCATGTTCTTCAACTGACCTTAGATATCCAAATCCATTTGGATCCTCTTATGTGAAATCTTGTTGGTTGCCCAAGAGCATTATAATCATGAACAACTTTATATAATTTACTATCATTACCAAAAGACCTTAGAAAGATGAAGCATTGTTGAGGATCATGACCTTTTCTATTGCACTTATAGCAATGGTTCTTACTCACTGATTTTTTAAGTTTACTGAAAATTTTTGGTTTGAAAATCTTGGAAGAGGAAGCTTCAGATTTTTTAACATTTTGTTTGAAAACAGCCTTACTTTCCTCTTTGAATCCAAGTCCAGATTTTTCACCACTAAATCTCTGACAAGCAAGTAATTTATCAAGATTTTGTGAACCTTGAATAAATTTTGCTAAGTCTTCATTAAAGTTTTTAATTTGTTCATTAACCTTTTATTTTTAGCAATTAAATTAGTGGAGGCAGTGACCGTATGCTTGAGTTTGAATATGTTTAATTCAGCTCTTAAAGCATTGTTTTCTTCTTTTAAAGAAATTTCATCACAAGCTTCGGTTGCCTTTACTTTTTCTAGTAAGAAATCGTTTTCATCTCTCAATGCTTCATTATCTTTCTTGTATTTAACATATTTTTTTAAGAGTTTCTTAGAGTTCATAGTAAAGTCTTTGATAATGTAGTGCAATTCATCAATAGATAGGTCACAGAGATCTACCTCATCTTCATCATCGTGATCAGCCATCAAGCATAGTTGAGCCTTTTGATCTGAGTCTTCAAAACTGGTGTCATTTTCCAAGTCTTTCTATGTTTTCATCATCACTTTCTTTTGGTCCTTCTTTGATTTTTCGCCTTTCCTTAATTGAGGACAATCTGACTTGAAGTGACCTGGTTCCTTGCAGTGGTGACATGTGAACTTGGCTTGATCCTTCTTGAAATCTTTAGATGAATAACTTCCTTTGCCTTTGTTTTTTAATCTCAGTAATCTCCTCATTTTTCTAGCAAAGAGCACCATTTTTTCATCCGAGAAACTGTCATCAGATTCTTCTTCTTTGATTGTCATTCTTGATTTCAGTGCTACACTTTTCTTCTTGTCATCTTTGTCTTGAGACATGTGAGTAGTTTTATAGGCCAGCAGCATGCCTGTTAGCTCATCATAGGTGATTTTTATCAAATCATTTCTTTCAGAGATGGTTGTGCTTTTTACTTCCCACTTCTTCGTAAGACTCCTTAAGATCTTCCTTACCAAGGTTTCTTCAAAATAGCTCTTTCCCATGGCATCCAGATTGTTGATGATTATTGAAAACCTTTCGAACATTTGATCGATGCTCTCTTCCTCATTCATATTGAACATTTCATACTCCTTCATCAGCATATCAATTCTGGTTTCCCTTACTTGTTTAGTACCTTCATGGGTGAGTCTGAGCTTGTCCCTGATTTCTTTAGCTGTCTTGCACCTTGAAACTTTTCTGTATTCTTCAAAACTGATTGTGCAGTGCATTAGGTTGATTGCCTTTGCATTGAGTTCAACCTTCTTCTTTTCTTCCTCTGTCCACTCGTTGTCTTCTTTAGCCACAACTTCTCCATCAGCATTTTGCTTAGTTGGAACATCTGATCTATTGAGAATAATCTTCCAAATGTTGTAGTCGATTGACTGCACAAAGATTCTCATTCTCTCTTTCCAGAAGGAATAGTTACTGCCATTGAAGTAAGGAGGTCTATTATTCGACTATCCTTCAGTGAGAGTGTACGCCATGATGTTAGGACCCATATTGTTGGCCATGGATCTTTGCTCCAAGCTGTGAAGCTTGACTCCTTGAGACCTTGCTCCTGATACCAATTGATAGAACTGTTGAACTTGAGAAAGGATGGTTGAATCAAGTTGGCTCAAAAATAAACGTTTCAACTTCTGTTTTTGCGGAAGCTAATTTTGCAGGAGATTTTTTTGTTTTGTCTCATACTTAGAAAAGAAATAGAGAATGAAAGAAGAGAAAGAGGCCAACATGTATCTTGGATCAGATTCTAAGTGTCATGAATCCTACGTCCAGTCTCCACCACAACCATGGTGGAATTTCCACTATAATCAACTGATTACAATCACTAATACTATTGAATTACAACTTAATTCAACTAGTATCTACCACTAAACTTTCTTCACCAAAGTTTAGCTTCTCAAGTGCTGTCCCAACTTGGAAGGAGAACCTAAACAGATTCAAACTCACAAAGTGCTAACCCAACTTGGCAAGGGGAACTAGTCCTAGTTCAACAACTCAATTACACAGAATTTCAATGGCTCTTTCATGCATCACTCTTGCCTTTTCTCTCATGACTTTTTCTACTCACATATTCAGCCTTTTCTCAATACAAAAGATGACACAAGATATCCATAACAAAATAAATCATAAATGAAGCTCTAGTAGAAGAAAACAAATTCAGTTCAAGTGTTGAGATGATGCTCTTGAATGTGCTCTCTTTTTCTTGCTATCAAATGTTGAAGTGGGGCATCTCTTATAGAATCAGATTTCTCTTCCCATTGGTTCTTCCTTGCTCCATTCTGCTCCACTAACGCTGCTTGTTGGAGGGTCTGATCTACCAACCTCTGTTGTCCTTGGAGCTGCTGTCTTCCTTGGAATGCAAAACACTTCTATTTTTGAGCCATTCCAACTGCTGTCTATAGCTCTGTGTTTTTGTTTTACTCTTACAAACTTTACTTGTGATCTTCTGCATTTTGATTTGCTGATGTCCTTGTACTGAGAGTGTCCCCAACTGTCCTTATTTTTGTCTTGGTGTTACAGCTGTCCTTGTGTAATGCCAAATGTTCTTCTTGCTTTTTCTTCTTTTTGTTCCCACCATTTGTATTCGGTGCTCTCTCTCTCTCTCTCTTGGCTCATGTACTGATTTGTTGCCCATTAGCAAGTAATGGACTTAAGTGTTGGAGCTGTAACTCTTTAAGATGTTAAAGCAATACTAACTTGGACTGAAGCAACATATAAATGGGCCTGCATCACTTAGTACACACATTAAACCAACTTGGACTCTCAATCCAAATAATGTTTGTCATCATATATGAGCCCCAAAATCAAACCTAACTCAACAATCTCTCTCTTGATGACAAACATGATAAAAGAAGATAATTGAATTTAAAAAATTAATTTAAATGAGTTGAGAGGAAGTAAAATTTGATGATGAAACCATAAAATGAAGCTTTATGATTGAGGAAGACATTTGGAGAGATGTTACAAAGGCTCTCAAACATCTATACAATTAAGAAGTAGTAGCACAAATGAGTAAAAGAAATCGTGGCCCAAAGTTCTGAGCATCAATTACTAGAAAATCTAAGAAAGAAACAAAAGAAATTCAAAGAGTATGATCCTAGTAAATGCTTGTGGTGAACTTGTGTCAAAGAGAGAGACTTGAGCAAGTAAAATTTTAGGGGTGCTTCATCTACACCTAGCACCTTAGACCAACTGATTTGAGAGTGTTAATTGAAAACTTATCTAAAGAGCTGCTTTGAGATAAAACATCTAGAGTTGAGAGTTGCAGTTAAGCAAAAAGAGAATCAAGAAAGGAAAATAAAGATGAAAGAAAAAGTGCAATGCTATTTCAAGGTGACAACATATAAAGAGACCTCTGTGACATCATTTAAAAGGAATCCCCAAGTTTTGAGAATTTCAATGTAGGAATTAACAATTGAGGAATTTCATGCATGGTTACAATAGTAATTATCTCATCATCTCTTGATTGCCTTACACAGGTCTTAAACTTCCTTCACTCAAGTTGCTTAAGAACAACATTTGTGCATTGCTCTAGCTTTCTTGAGGATAAGTAATGTTTAAACTTGGTGTTGTGATGCACGTGCATCTTAGCTAGTTAGTTTAAGACTCTTTTTCATCAAATAAATCATGAATCTTGCTTACTAATCAAGTGTTTTTGTGGTTAATTCCCAATTATGTTGCATGCAAAGAATCATTTCATGAATATAAGAGCTAAGATTGATGCACTTGTGTATATTAGGTAATTTTGTGACTAATAGAACTAAGTTTGTTGCACTTATGTACATTAGCTCATTTTGTGTTAATTCATGAGATTAAGAACCAAGCATTGATACAGTTATGTTTAATGATTTTTAGAAGAATGATAGTGAAGAATGGTGTGAGATTCAAGTTGCTCAAGGATGAAATTAGTGAAAAATAAGAAATGGCATTAAAGATTATGTTGTGTATTCATGCATGCAAGCCATGCATAATCATAACTTAGAAGCTTAATGAAGCAAGCAACAAGCAACTTCCCAAGACTTTCAAGTTCACAAAAATGCATGGTGTGTTAGTAACACTTCATTTGTGAAATGCCACTTTCAACAACACATGCAACAAAGCGCCACCTCCGACCACGCCCTCACTAAGTCCCAGCTCCAGAATGCATAGCATTAGTAACGCTGAGTTGGTGAAGTGTTACTTCAAGGGGGTGCCAGCGACACTTCCATCACCCTAGAGCATGAAATTTGACAACAAAGAAGCGTTAGTAACGCTGAGTTGGTGAAGCGTTACTCAGAGGGAGTGCCAGCACTCTCCAGTATTCAAGCCCTCCAGCCTTTGCATGGCGTTAGTAACGCAGCCTTGAGGAAGCGCCATCCAAGGGGGCGCCAGCAACAATGGGAAATGACATTAGGAGCATGGCGTTAGTAACGCCTCAAAGCTAAAGCATTACTTCAGGAGGCACCTTCGATCGTACAAAAATGTAGAAATCAAGGCACTCATGCGCACGCGACACCTTTGCGTACGCGAAAAAAAAAAAAAGACTTGTGCGTACGCGACACTCATGCGTTCGCACAACACCATTATCTTGCATGGAGAATCAGAAGCGTTAGTAACGCCAATGAAGTGAGGTGTTACCTTCACTAACACCTTCGACGAGTTATAGGACCTGAGAGCTTCAAATTGGCACATTTTGGGCATTAGTAACGCAGCCTTGAGGGAGCGCCATCTTCACTGACACCATAAATGATGTTGTAATTCCTGTGAACTCCATTTGGACCAAAGCCAAAGCATTAGTAACGCTGTCAATCTCAAAGCGTTAATTGTACTAGCGCCAAAGCTAAAAATCTATCCTGAAATCTGCAATTTAGAGCCCAAAAAAGAGATCCAATTCAGAAGAGCAAGCCTTATGGGTAGTAAACGAAATGTAAATTTGTAATTTGAGTTGAATTTGAATTTGGAAGGCTAGAGTAGTATATAAATGCGGAGTAAGGGTTAATACTCAAATTCGTCCCTAAAAGATCACACGATCTTTATTTTCGTCTGCGAATGATTTTTTTAATCAAATTAGTCCCTGAAAGATAAAATGTAAGTCAAATTAGTCCTTCCGTCAGTTGGATGATAATGTGTCACGTTAAGTAACACTTGGCATGATGTCGTGACACGACACGTGATAGGTCAGTGACACGTGGCACATCACATGGCAGGTCAGTGACGCGTGGCACGCCACATGGCAGTTCAGTGACACGTGGCACGTCACGTAGCAGTTCAGTGACACGTGGCACGCGTCACGTGGCAGGTCAGTGACACGTGGCATGCCACTTGATATGTAAAAAAGTTTTTTATAGTCAAAATAGTCCTTGAAAGTCCATACGTAAGTCATTTTCATCCCTCAAATTTTAAAAATTAGTCAAACTAGTCCTTATATAATTTTTTTTTACTTTTTCTTCATAATATTAAATTTGAAATATTTTTGATACTACTAATTTTAATAGAAATGTAATTGACAAACAAAACATTAGTAATTGTATCTTTTCTTCTTAAAATTTTTTCAATAAAATTATCTCTCTCCTTTAATTCTTCTCAAAATCTCTCATATTCTTTTCTATTTTAAAACCTTTTTCTTACATTATTACATTTTGCTGGAATATATATATATACTCAGAATTAAAATGTATGTATTTATTAACCTAAACAAAGTTATATGCTCAAAATCAAAATTTATGTATGTTAACCTAAACAAATTTTTCTTTTAATTTCACAAATTAATGAGATAAAATGAAATAGGAAACATTATACCTATGCATAACACAGGCTACTCCGCACTAGTACATTATATAAATAGATATGCTTCGTATTAAAATAAAATTCCTTTTATTTTAAATGAAATATTTAAAAAATTATATTAGAATATTAAGATTCAAAAAGTGATTCCATAAATCAGTTTTTCAATTATTGAGTTTTACTATATAAATTAAACAATAATAAAAATTATAATTTTAAAAAATTTAAAAGATTTAAAATTTAAAATAATTACTATATTATTTAGTAAAATTTAAAATATTAAATTTTTAAATATATAATCAACAATAATTTGATAAACTCATTTAAATAAAAAAAATTCACATAAAAAATTACAATTTGAAAATGTAAAATTTTAAAATACAAATGACGAAATAACTTTATAAAAATTTAATTATTTTTATTATTTTATGTAAAGAGAATTTTGTTTATTAAGGTTTAAAAAAAAATATTAAAATTAGTAGTATCAAAAAATTTTGTAAATTTAATATTATAAAAAATTATATAAAGACTAATTTGACTAATTTTTAAAATTTGAGGGATGAAAATGACTTACGTCTGGACTTTCAAGGACTATTTTGACTATAAAAATTTTTTTTACATGTCAAGTGACACGTGTCACTGACCTGCCACGTGGCATATCACGTGTCATTGACCTGCCACGTGGCGTGTTACGACATCATGCCACGTGGCGTGTTACGTCATCATGCCACGTGGCACTTCACGTGACACGTCATCATCCAACTGACGGAAGGACTAATTTGACTTACATTTTATCTTTCAGGGACTAATTTGATTAAAAATATCATTCGGGGACGAAAATGAAGATCGCGTGATCTTTCAGGGACTAATTTGAGTATTAACCTTGCAGAATGAAGACATAAGAAAGGGACCTCTTCTTTTTCTTTTTAGCTTTTCAATTTTTTTTGAAAGGATGTTTTTAGCTATGAGTCACTAACTTTTCTCTCCATTGGGGAGGAGCGTTGTTGAATAATAATGAATTAATGTTCTCTTTCTTCTCTTCTTGATTCAAGCTTTGTTAATCTAATGGAGAGTTTTTGCTCTTCACGGATTCAATTCTATCGGAAGAGGAATTGAATCTATTTGAATTCTATGAAAATTTGGAAAAGGGATCATAGTAATTTGGTTTAAAACTCTATCCTCATAAGTCTTCTGATTTTTTTTATTCAGAATCTGATATGTGACATATACTCGGTCTAAATCAAGATCTTAAGAATTGTGTGGCTTGGGATTAGAATTTATGCTTCACCTCTTCTCATGAGCAATAGATCAAGGAATTGACAATTGATCAAGTTTAGAGAAATTGAATTGTCAAGGAATTGGAATTCAGTTACTTATGATTTGTCAGAAATCTAACTTTGCATGATTAAGAGGGAAGTGAGAATTATTCCGAAAGATTCAGCATCTCCAATCCCTAATGTCTTTAATTCATATCAAATTTCTAGTCTTTTACTGCTCTCTTACATTACAAGTTATCTATATGCTTTCCTTTTATTCTCTTTAATTACAGCTTATCCTTACTTCTCTAGTCAATTGAATGTTTATTAATTCGTTGTTATTTACTTTCTAGTTCTTTTTATTCTTGCAATTTAATATTCTTGCATTTTAATTCCCAATAATTTACATTTTCGCTATTTACATTCAAGTCAGTTATTGCTTTATTTTATGTTTGTTTAAGTCATTTAATTCTCTAATTGCTCATCATCCCAGTATGAATCATCTAACTAGAACAATTAATTAACCATTGATTGTTTAATCTATTAATTCTCGTGGGATCTACACTCACTCACCGTGAGTTTATTACTTGGTACGACCCGTTGCACTTGCCGGTAGTTTTGCGGATATTGAATTGTAAAATCCGTATCAATAGATACTTTTAAGATTAATTGTGATGCTAGTTATCCTGATTTTGATGATAGTATTGATTTTGCTCTCGTTATTAGAGATTGTAATAGGTGTTGGGAAAGAAGGTGTTTGAAATGATTAAGAGTAATAGTAGGAAAATTATTTGCTATTTGAAGAGATTATCTCTTAGTATAGAATGTGGATCCACAAGATATTATTTGTGAGACGAATTGTGTGGAGACGTTTAATCTTATTACTAATCATAAAGATGATTTTGGATTTATTAATCTGTTGGTGTTTAAAATAAAGAATATCATGTATTAGAATTAATGAGTAAACTTTCGTTTTATTATGAGATATGCAAACACACTATGGCATGATAAAGATGTCAATAAAATTACAACTTAATCAAATAAAACTTCCCTTTTTTTGGGAGGAATTTAAAAATGGTCTTAAGCAAGACTATTCTTTGTTTAAGCGAGACTATTCTTTGTTTAAGCAATTCCTCGCTTTTGTTTTCTTTCTTAATTTTTAAGTGTAAAAAAATTTAAAAATTAATTTATATTTTAATTTTAATATTAATAGAATATCAAATACTTTATATTATATTTTATATATATACGTTACGTGTTTGTGTCATGTTTCGTATGCGTGTAAGCGCATTGTAGAATATAAAAGATCTTCTTAGCACCCTACTATTATATTCTATTCTATTAAACACGAATGCAGTATCAGTTTTATAATTATTACTTCTTAAAGAGAGAGAGAGAGAAAGATAGGGGGGGGGGGGGTTGTTCTCAAGAAATAATAGTAGGCTTATATAAATAAATAGAACAGAAAAGTAAACTCTCATTCAATAACATAATGGCTCTTATCTTACATAAATATGATTCAGTGCTTTCTTAAAACACACCAAACAAAGAAAATGGAAACTAATAATAATCCTATAATCCCCACCTCCTAACCAAAAGCATGGAGGAGACATGCATAAAAAAAATCCCCTAACTTCCCTCTAATACCATCCAACAAGGCTTGGATTCGAAAAAAACAGAAATCCAAGACCCATGGAGGAATACACACACTATTGTGACTTCATCTTCAATGATTATCCCCATTCTCAACCCCACATACTATAATATTACAAGGAGATAGTACACACTGTACAAGGGATGAAGAAGTTACATGGAGGATTCACACACCTATTGTGTGCCCTCATCTTCAATGATTATCCTCATTCTCAATATCACAGGCTATATATATTACAGACTGTACAAGGGATGAAGTTACATGGGGTTCTTTTGCTTAAACTGGCCCCACATCTATCATCTCCCAGAAGTGGCCAAGGTTCTGTCGTTGGAGACATCAGAATTTGCTATGAATGAGGGTAAACGGAGGGGATTTAAACTGGGTGCAGCAGGTTGAACTGGTTTCGGTTTTGGTTTTGGTTTTGGTGTGTATGTGAAGTTGAGTTCTTTGTTGGCAGCAAGTGCTAGAAGTTCTTTCTCTTCTAACCCTTTTGTTGGCTCCAAGCTACATCTTTCTGGAGTGTGTTTAGCTAATGCATCTCTAAACTTCTTTATCTGTAGTTTGATAAAAATAAACTGAGTGAGTTTGAAATTTGAATACTGTTTAATTATTATGTTCCCTACCAATTAAGCCAACAAGGAAAATGAACAAATCCGTCAGGAAATACAAGAATTAAACATCTATAATTTATGAAGGTGAAAGCAAATATTGACAATAATGCTAGGGTGACAATTAACTTAACATCTAAAATTCATGTATATAACGTCCAAAAATACATACTTATTACATCTAATGTTATGTACTTATTTCAGAGGTAATTAATGAATGTAAAATATGACAACTTTGGATTGATTTGGACTAGTTTTTATTGTCTCCCAAACATTTCTAAATATTCAATACTTGGTCTCACGTTAACATTATTCCTCAAATCAAACAGTCATAGCTCATAATCTTATCCAATACCATATTAGGCAATAAAGTGGGCAAGGTAATCAAACTCTACTTAGACTGGAAAAATACAACTTCAAAGTTTTAAGAGTTTAATTGTGAACTGTAAACTCATCGTCAACGAGTTAACATTGAAAAGGGGAACAATACAATAATGACCATGGCTTGTGCTAAAGATTTCAAACATGCACAATATGAATTAACCAAACAAGGAAAGTAAACAAGTATTTGATCACATATGGAACAAGATTGAGATTGACAACAGAATGCTGCACTAACCGTAGCATTGGTACAGCTAAACTGGCATAAACGACCTTCAGCTCCTCTATAGAAGCGGAAGAAGGGAAGAACATGGACATTGAGGCTATAACACATGGATCTATGATCCTCATAGTTCACCTGAAGGAACTGAATATCAGGATTCATCTCAGCCAATTGACATATCTGCAAAACCACAACCAAAAAGTAACACTAAAAATCAGAAACGTTCCAAATTAGCCAAATATAAGAGTCATGAACAAAGATAGGGCTTAATAGATATGGGATTTAGTCTGAACTGTTGATGGCAGAGTCAACAGTTTCAGATCTAGTCTCTCATACAAGAGAATATACATATAAGGAACATGAATTCAACCACTAGGGACCAAAAAACCACTTTTAAAAAAAAAAAACATTTTTCATATTTTGTAACAATTCATAAAATAATCAAACCCGGAGCCCCTCCCCCCCCCCCCCCCCCCCGGCGCGGGGCAAAAAAAAAAAAACCACAAAAACACACACAATTATTTCTTTAAAAATCTGAAACAAAGCACCCAAAATTTGAAACAGTTATTTTCCCTGACCCTAATCTCTATAACTATAAACCAAAAGAGAAGGGGGTTGTTTGTGAAGAATTTATATACCTTAGGATGAAGGGCTTTGCAGCCACCACAACCAGGACTGAAGAAATCAACAATAACAAGCTTGTCCCCTGCGTTCAATAGTGAATTCACAAGGTCCTCTGCGGAAATCACTTCCCTCATGTTAGGTTGAATCCCTTTCTCCCACCATTTCTGAACCTTACCAATTCTACCAGTCATCTGACCAAAAAAATTAAAAATTAACAAAGAGAATTGGAAGAAATCGGATACTATTTCATGAAAAAATAACAAAATCCCTAATATCCAGAGAAAAGAAGGGGTCTTTTCTCAAATTCAAGCAAAAAGTATATTTTAAAAACAAAAAATTAATTTTAACCAACCTGAGACACTATAGAAGGCCGAAGCTGCGAATTAACCCTGTTAGGCGATGATGATCTATTCACACGAAATACGAGCTTTTTGCCATGAAAATCAGATGACAGAGTTGAAGATCTGAGCACCTGTGATTTCATCTTCAAAGAAGGGAATCTCTTCAAACCATAACCAAAGCTATAACTCTTAGGAACGACAGAAACCCTAGGATTATGATGATGTTGTGTATCTCCATGCCATGAAGAAACCAAGCTCGTCTTGGTCAAAAGCTCGGCCATTTTTTCTTTATCTCCGTTTGAAATTTCTTCAGAACTTCACAAAATCAGAACAAATTCTCCGTTCAGATTCAATATTTTATCTTCGGATTCGGGTTTTGTCGAGAAAATTTAGATGGAGAAGGAAGAAAAAGAAAAAACCGGCGACGGATAAGGGATTGAAAAGAAAAAAGCTTTATTGAAAAGCAACGTCAAACAAACGTGAGAAGTGGGATAAAAGATACAAGTTGTTTGAAACGGTAAACGGAAGTATTAGAAAAGCAATATATAACATATTACGTTATTAATAAACAAATAACAAAAATAATTAGTCACCAAAAAAAAAAATAACAAAAATAATTTTTCTTACAAAAACAATTATGGCGCGATTATTCTGGTATTTTTGAAGGATTTACCTAACAATTAAATATTATTTTATAACATAATAAATGTTAACGCATAAAATATTTTTTATATTTTTATTTAAATATATAATATTAATTTGAATTAAACTCTAAATTAATTTATTGTATTATTTTTATATTAAGAGACTATAAAATTTGAAAATACTTATTCCTTAGGTAACTTTAGAAAAATTTAATGTATATTGTAAAAATTTATTTTTATTGAAAATTTTAATTATGTGCAAATAAAAAACCGATACCGATAACCGAAGCCTCTAAAACCTAGTAGTGGCTAAAGGGTAAGATTATAAAACAGATAATGTTGAATTATTGCGTGGATTGGATTGAACTTCGAGTTTCTGATGGGGTCGTCGGAAAGATCGGATGGTGTGGATTGATCAGTTTGGACACGTGTTAATTTCTTGTGGCCCCGTGGTGGAACGCAATTTTATACTACACAAGAGTAAGTATTTTAAATTTATTTAAGGTTTGGTGGGGAGCATTGTATGTGGTGAAAGGTCGCAGGCTGCAACACGTTTCATAATCGTTGTGATGGGTTTTGATTTTGAAGTTATTGAATTAGTGCTTTTGGATAAGGCCACCCGCCAGCTTCTTTGTTTGCCACCTCATTGTGACTTGGAAGTCAGAAAAGCACAATTTTTTTTTTAAAGATTTACTTAATATGTAGGATTTTTTTTTTCAATAAATAAATTTATTTATTTATCAAAATAAACAATGTATAGCGATTTGACTAAAATGTATTAGATTTTTTATTTTTATTTTTATTTTTATAGTGTTTCTGTATGGATATTTCGGCTGCTGAGAATCGGTGCCGAGTTATCTTCGATACCGATCTATGACCCTTGGGATAGTTTCGAGCTTTTCGTGTAGAGTATGAACAAGAAAAGGGGGGAGTATACCTACAAAGGCACTCCGAAACTTAAATTAGTATTGAGAATTTAATGTGTTCTCTTTAAGATAGAATATCATATCTTTATAGGTGAAGTAAGATAGGTCGGTTACATTTCTGTTAGTCTCCTGAATTGAAGAGTAATGATTAGGTTTTGATGGGTGATGACGTTACATTGGGCATTTTGATTTCAAGACATAATTCGTTGAGTCTAGTTATAACGTAACTTGCCGAGTAATAATGTAACTTGTCGAGTTATGATTGATAATGTCGAGTTATGATGTTGGATTTGTAACGGCCGGTTCATAGCCCCCAAGTTTAGCCTGAAAAAGTGTTTTAATGAAGCAGGCTGAACTTTTAATGAAGCATAAGTCGGCCATTGAGTAGATGCATAACTTCGGCAAATGGGTTAGGCTTGGAGCCCCCAGTTCAAGATGCTTTATTAAAAATATGAAATAAAAATTAAAGAATAGTAAAAGTAACCGTTTTTAATGAGGAGAGAGAGAGAGAGAGAGAAGTAATGTGGCATTAAGTAGCTTGTCATTCCAATGCTTCCCTCGACGGTTGAACGGGTTGTGTAACTCTTGGTTAACTGCATTGGAATACGAATAGTGTGGTTTCCAAATCATTTGTGACATTTGAGATAAAATTGGTTGTGAAGGTTCCAGAGAAAAGAAAATGAATAAAAGAGGTATGTGGTAGATTTTTCCCCTTCTAATTTCTGCTTTATTGAGTTTCTGTGTTTGTCGTTCTGTTGTTGTTATTTGCTAATGGGGTTTGAGAGAGATAAGAAGGAGAGGATAGATTGGTCGTACGATTGGGTTAATGAAGACGTCAGTAGTCGAGTGCCTTTGTTTTGTGACTCTGATGCCATTAAAGAAATAGATTTGAAAAAGGTAATGAGAGTAGGCTCTGGGTTACGTTTGGAGTTGTTATCTTTGCTCTAGGGAGGATCGTGTTTTTCATAGAGGTGGTTCTTCTAAGTTCTTCTATATGTATAGTTGCATCTTAGAGGAGTTGAGGGTGAAGCTTTCTTTTTCAGAGTTCCAATGCCAAGTTTTGAAACAGATGAATTGTGCTCCGTCTCAGCTTCATCCTAATGGTTGGACCTTCCTTCGAGGTTTTGAAGTGTTAACGGAGTATCTGGAGGAGAAACCCACATTAGAGTTGTTCTTTTCGATGTTTCAGGCGAAAGGGGTGTGGAAGGGGGTTGGGTGAATCTGAATAGCTCGCTGGGTTTCGCTATTTTAAAGCTGTATAAATCTTCGTTTAAGAATTTTAAGGAGATGTACGTCAAAGTTCGGAGTGTTGAGGATGATTTTCCTTTTTATTTAGACGAGGACTTGTGTGAGAGGTTTCCTTTGTGGTGGTGTTCGGAACCTCAGAATATCCTCGGATTCGAAACCATTGATCCGAGAGTTGAGTGTGTGATTCAGTATTTGGTTGAAGTTGTTGACCGTAAAAATTTGATATCTGTTTTTGAGTTGTTACAGTGAGACGATAATAGACATGCTGTGATGGATTACTTAGGTATCCATTCTGTGTTTTGACCATTCTGCTTATTAGATATTCAATTTTCCTTACGAAAAATTTTTCTGATGTTTTTGGTAGGTGGTAAATATCCTAGAGTCTACAGCTACGTTGAGGGTTCGGGTTAGGAGTAAAAATGTAGACAAAGAGGGATCGACTTCTAAACCAGAGAAGGTCGCCACTACTGTAGGAGAGGTTAATCAACCTCGTCCGAGAAGGAAGAAGGTCATTTTGAAGAAGAGAAAAACGGATGTGGTGGATCTGTCCGGGAAATCGGATAATGATGGCGATGAACTTCGCATTGAGGAAATTCATAATTTTATGGATAACCATAAAAAGCTTCATGTCACTACTGATCAAAGTGATGGTTTATCTGTTTGGAGTAGAGACTTTCCTTTCATGGTTGTAGCTGATGATGTTTGCCAATTATCTACTGAAGTGAGCTTGGCAAAGAAGCTCGGGGAGGTGGCTATTGGCCAGTATATGCAGGTAGTGGTTAGGTTATATATATATATATATAGTGAACAGTTTCGTGTACTGATCATTTGTGTTTTTAGGTTGTTAGTTTGAGGTTTGCCAATCTGGGTCGTAGCCAAGAGCTGAAGCATAAGAAGCTGGTTGGTCGTACAGAAGATCCGAGCTTATTAAAGGAGGAGTTGGAGTCAAAGAAAGCAACGATTTCTCAGTTGGAAGCTAAGTTGGGTGAAAGTGAGGAGGAACTGAAGTTACTGAAGGAGAACTATGTCAAGGGAGTCGATGATTTGAAGAAAAAGGAGGCTGATTTGACAAGCATAGAGACGAGGATGATTGAGGTAACTGCCCAAATGAAGGCTTTAGAAAAAAGCAAAGAGACGAAAATATTGGACTCCTTTGTGGAAGGTTTTGAACGAGCATCTATCCAAGCAAAGTTTTTTATGGCAGGAGCCGATTTTTCTCAGATGGATCCGGGGAAGATAGTTCAGGATGGAGTCATGGTTGAAGATGATGGTGGTGCAGAGGAAAAGGCCGAAAATGTTTGAATAGATTACTGTGTCTTCTAATTCATTTTGTTTAGATTTTGTTTGTTGGTTTGAACTCTTGAGTAATTGGTGCAATTAAACTGGTCGCTCCTTTTGGAGCTTTTTTGAATGTTTTTGTAGATACCTTGTCTAAAAAGGCATTTTATTCCATGACAATATATGAAGTTAGTTTCCATGAATTGGTTTTTAACAGTAATTTGCTTGAGTAGGCATTGCTGTAAGGATGCCTTTTGAAACTGTAGTTTTTGAACCTTAGTTGAATATTGAGGATGGATTAATGATCCACCAATTGGGATTTTGGGAAGATAGATGATTTTATTTCTATTTTGCCAAATTACAAAGAATAGAAGGATGTATTTGTACGATACCGATTCTTTGTATATAGATGAACAGATTGGTTTGTCTGATTTGGTCGGCAATTGTCATATGATCGACAATTATTGTTTGATCGGTGATGTCCGATTTGATTGGTGATTGTTTATTTGTAGTTTGATCGACAATTGTTGTGTGATCGGTAATTTTCCAATGTGATCGGCCATTTGTATTTGATCGGCAATTCTTGTTTGCTCGGTAAGTGTTGTTTGATCGGTAACCCCTGACGGGTTTGATTGTGAATAGAGGTCGGAATGATAAGAGTATAGTTTGAGAAAAGAAAGGAACTTAATGTGAGAAAAGGAATTCAAAAATAAGAAACTTATGTATATTGAAAGACCTTTGATTACAAAGGTGCAGGTAGGCCAGCCTCGTTAAAACCTCTCTAAGCAAAACCCGTTTTTTGGGAAAAATCTTGGCAGTAGGAAAAAGAGTACTCACCTGTCCCTGACTTTTAACTATAGTATAACTTTAAAGATGATACATTCCAAGTGTTAGGTATAATATTACCATCTAGGGTTTGTAATCGGTAGGCTCCGTTGCCGATGACCTCAATAATTTGGAAAGGGCCTTCCCAGTTAGCTGCCAGCTTGCCATGGCTTGGTGATTTTCTGGCCTGTTTTGTTCTTCTGAGGACAAGATTGTTTACTTCAAAGGACCTTGGGTGAATTTTCTGATTGTATCACTGGGCTATATGTTGTTGCATAGCTCGGTGTGTGATTGCTGTTGAAGATTGGAGTTCTTCAAGGAGGTCTAGTTTGGATTGCCGAGCTTTATCTGTTGTAGTATGGTCGGCCATATGAGTTCGGAGTGAGGCCTGAGAGATCTCCACAGGTATCATTGCGTCGGAGCCGTACACCATTCGGAAAGGTGTTTCCTTTGTTGTTGAGTGGATGGTGGTATTGTATCCCCATATGATCTCTGGAATGAGTTCGGCCCAAAGGCTTTTTGCCTCATCGAGTTTCTTCCTTAAGGCATGTAGGATGACTTTATTCGCGGCTTTCTGCTATCCCATTTGTTTATGGGTGTTCTACTGATAAGAAATGCTGTTTGACTTTTAAGTTCTACAAAAAGGAAATGATTTTTTGATCGACAAACTGGCGACCATTATCAGTGATAATGTGCCGAGGTATGCCGAATCTGCAGATAATATGTTTCCATACAAAGGAAACCATTTGTTGTGAGACAATTTTTGCTAAGGGTTGCGCCTCTATCCATTTTGAAAAGTAAGCAATCTCTACTATTAAAAATTTTACCTGCCCGGCCGCTAAGGGTAAGGGACCGAGGATGTCGAGCCCCCATTGGTTGAACGGCCAACTTACCTCGGAACTGTGTAGGAGTTCTGCTGGGAGGTGTGTGATTAGACTGTGTTTCTGGCAGTTGTCACAGGTTTTGACTTTTATTTTACAATCTTGTTGCAATGTCGGCCAGTAGAAACCAGCTCGGAGGATTTTGGAAGACAGGCGCCTGGCTCTAAGGTGTGTACCACAAATACCTTCATGTGCCTTGGCTAGAGCAAGATCGGCTTCTGATTTGCAGAGACATTTTAGTAAAGGATGAGAGAATCCTCATTTATATAGGCAATTGTTATATATAGTAAAAAACGAAGCTTGCCAACGAAAGTGTCGAATGTTTTCGACTTCGCCTGGCTAGTTCCCTGTCTGAAGATAGTTTATGTATGGTGTTCTCTAGTTTGCATCCTGTGTAACATTTAGAACTTCTATTAATTGTATACTGGGTATAATTAGCGTAGATTGGTGAAGGGAGGAATTATTTGTTTGAGTGCTGGCGAGCTTAGATAGGTGTCAGCTCTGCTATTGTCCTCCCGAGGTATATGTTCAACGTCACATTTATGAAATTTTGAAAGTAAGGTTTGAACAATTGCAAGGTATTTGGATAATAAAGGATCCTTTACCTGGTATAGCTTGTTTACCTGCTGAACGATGAGCAAGGAATCACAATATACCTTAAGCTCGACGATGTTGAGATCGGCTGCGAGTCTGAGCCCGGCAATAAGAGCTTCATACTCACTCTGGTTGTTACTTGCCTTGAAGGAAAAGTGCAGTGATTGTTCGACGACATTACCATTTCCGTCGTCTAGTATGATTCCAGCTCCACACCTGTGTGGGTTAGAGGAGCCATCTACATATAAAGACCATTCCGGTGAATCTTCGGTTGCATCTGGGACTGTGAATTCGGCAATGAAATCGGCCAAGAATTGAGATTTGATGGATGATTGATAAACCATTATTTCATGATTTATATTGTGTTTAATTGTGTGGTTTTATCAAATCTTTACCCACTTATTCATATGATTAGCATGTATTTACAATTCCTTTCCAAAATCACTCCATGGTTGAAAACTTGCTTCCTAGAGACTTTTAATTATATATTTTAATTCTCCTTTATCCCATTCGATGCCGTGATCCGTGTGTTAAGTGTTTCAGGCTTCATAGGGCATGAATGACTTGGAAATTGGAGAGGAGGCTTGCAAAAATGGAAGGAACACAAGAAACTAAGGAGATGACCAGCGAGAAATGACGTGAGCGCATGGCCCACGCGAACGCACGAAATGGAGAATTCGCAGCGACGCGAACGCGTGCTTGATGCGTACACGTAGAAGCAGATCAGCACAACGACACGAGCGCATGCCTGACGCGCACGCGTGGAAAGAAAATTCGACCAGTGACGCGTACGCGAGACCAACGTGTACGCGTGACAAGCGCGATCTACAGAATTAACAGAAATCGCTGGGGGCGATTTCGAGCCGCGTTTTGACCCAGTTTTCGGCCCAGAAACGCAGAATAAAGCCAGAGAACATGCAGAGACTCAGGAGATACTAGAACACGTTCTCATAATTCACAATTTTAGGATTAGATGTAGTTTTTAGAGAGAGAGGTTCTCTCCTATCTCTTAGGATTAGGATTTAGGATTTCTATTATGTTTAAGCTATGATCTCTTTAATCACAGGTTCAATGTTCCTTTAATTTATTTTCTACCTTTATTGATTCTATTACTTTAATTGTCATTTATCTTTCCAATTTGGCTTATGAACCATTCATGTTAGGATTTTCTTAATTAATATAAATTGAGGTATTTCAGATTTGATTTTGCTTTATTTTATTTATGAATGCTTTTAATTTAATTTAAGATATTTTTCCCTTTTGGCTTTGGTTAAGTAATTAGCAACACTTGAGTTATCAAACTCAGCTGTTGATTGAAATTGGAATTCTCTGCTAGTTAATTTGTACTCCAATAACTCTAGTCTTTTGAAAAACTGAAGATTGATGGTTTAGAAGTTATAGTAAACTCTCGTTGCAAGTATAGTTACTAAACCACCTTTCTTACAAACGTTTTGGTTGTCGCAAGTAACAAACCCCTAAATAAATTGATAACCGAAGTATTCAAACCTCGGGTCGTCTTCTCAAGGAATTGCAGGGAGGTATGTTCTTATTATTGGTTATGAGTTTGTAAATTGGGGTTTTGAAAGTAAGGAAGCAGTATGTTGAATGATAAGAAGAATAAAATAAATAAATAACTATAAAATAGATTCTTGGCAAGGTATAAAAACTGGAAGTCATAACCTGGTTATCCTTATCAATTGTAATGAGAATTGGATTTTTCTCCCACTTTGTTAACCTCTAACTATGAAGGTAAGTTAAGTGGATGAATTAATTTTTATTCCTCGGGTCCTAGTCTTTCCTTGGGAAAAGTTAGAGTTATTGGAACTCGAATTAATTCTTGAAGAATTCCAATTTTTAATCAACAATGAGTTTGATAACTCAAGTGTCTCCAATGACTCAACCAAAGCCAAAAGGGAAAAATCTAAATTATTTATATAAATAAAAGAAAGCAATCATAATTCTGAAATACCTCAATTATATTAAATAAAATATTCAAATCATAACATGGAAAAGTTCATAAATTTAATTGGAAAAATAAATAAAAAGGAACATTGGACCTGTGATTGCAGAAGATGAAATAATCATAAAGTGAAATGAATCCTAATTCTAAATCCTAAAAGAGAGGAGAGAACCTCTCTCTCTAAAAACTACATCTAATCCTAAAATTGTAAATATGAAAGCTTGTTTATGAATGGATGCATTCCCCTACTTTATAGCCTCTAATCTGTGTTTTCTGGGCCGAGAACTGGGTCAGAAACAGCCCAGAATTCGCTAGTTGCGAATTCAAACACGCTGATTTTTTGTCACTGCGACGCGACCGCGTGGAGCACACGTTCGTGTCGCCTATCATCAAGGAAACCATGGCATATTATATATCAAATCAAAGCCCCAGATGTTAGCTTTCTAACGCAACTGGAACCGCATCATTTGGACCTCTGTAGCTCAAGTTATGACCGTTTGAGTGCAGAGAGGTCTGGCTGGACAGCTTTGCAGTTCCTTCAACTTCTTGTATTCTTTCCACTTTTGCATGCTTCCTTTCCATCCTCTAAGCCATTCTTGCCCTGTAATCTCTGAAAACACTTAACACACATATCAAGGCATCTAATGGTAATAAGGGAGGATTATTATTTGGTAATTTAAAGTCAAAGAAGCATGTTTTCAGTCATAGCACAAATTCTGGGAAGGAATTGTAAAACCATGCAAATAGTATGAATAAGTGGGTAAAGAGTTGATAAAAACCACTCAATTGAGCACAAGATAAACCATAAAATAGTGGTTTATCAACCTCCCCACACTTAAACATTAGCATGTCCTCATGCTTAAGCTCAAGAGAAGCTATAAAGATGAAGAGGAATGGTAGATTAATATGAAATGCAACCTATCTATATGAATGCAACTAAATACAAAAATGTTTCTACCTACTTGGTCAAAAGTAAATAAGTTCTCCAAGACAAATATAAATCAAATTCCACTAATCTAAATCATACAATAAAAGACAAGTAAACTTGTAAGAAGATAGCTCATGAAAGCAGGGAACATAGAATTAAGCACTGAACCCTTACTGGTGGTGTATATCACTCTAACTCTCAAGTGTCTAGGGTTAATCACTCTACTCTTTTCTAGTCATGCTTTCTAAACTTTGTTCTTCATCTAACCAATCAACAAAAATTTAATGCACCAATGCAAACATCATGAGGTCTTTTCAAGGTTGTAATGGGGCTAAGGTAAGGGTGAGGGTATATATATATATGGCGAAGTGAGCTTTATAAATTGAATCTTTAATTAACCTAAGCTTTCACCTAACATACATATACTCTATATAACTCTATAATCCTGCCTAGCTACCCATAGTCTTCACTTTTGCATTACATACTCATGTATCAATTTTTTTTAATTTTATCACATATGCATTGATCTTTTATTAACTTAACATTGGGGGTAATTTTGTCCCCTTATTTATTTATTTATATTATATTATATATATATATATATATTCTCTTTTTTTTAACATAAAAACTAAAATAACATATCAATGCATATGGAATTTTTAATTTTCTGTTTTACATGAGTAGGTACCCAAATTTCTCAATATTCAAAATTAGAAACATGATACATTCCCTTATTAACCCATGTTCCCACAGTTTCCCCACACTTAATTGTTACACAATCTCTATCTTAAGCTAACCAAAGATTCAATTAGGATATTTAATTATTTTTCTGCTTAAGGCTAGTGATGTGGTAAAATACAGAATAAATGGGGATTAAAAGGCTCAAAGTGGCTGACAAGGGTGATTTAAAGGGTAGGCTTATTTGGGATAAGTGAGCTAAAATCAAACAATGGCCTCAATCATATGTAAGCATGTAAATACACTAAATAATGGACATATAGAGTGGAACAAAGTAAAGATTGCAATTATAGAGAAGTAAACACACAAGAATAAAATATTTATGGTTAAATAATGTAACCATATAAATAAGCTCAAATCTCACAGGTTGTGTGTTTTTTGGCTCAAAAACCATGTTCCAAATACAACTTCAAACAAATTTAACATAAAAAAATTTTCAATTTAAATTAGTGAAAATTTTCAAAATTAGAGTCCTAAAAAGAAATTTATTACTTTAACCAAGTAGTAACTAAATGCATAAAATCAAATAAATATGTAATTAAACATGCAAATGCAACAATGAACAAACAAAATTTAAACATTGGTGTTGAGACAGGAAAGTACTAACCCACGGAGATCGGTATCGACCTCCCCACACTTAAAGATTGCACCGTCCTCGGTGCATGCTAGGATGTGCAAGTGGATGGGGGTTGTGGTTCCTCAGCTGGGGCTCTTTTTGTTCCTTTCCTTGCCGGTGGTTTAGGAGTAGCTTTCGCTTTACCCTTCTTGGTGGCCATCCTGAAAAGGGAAGAAGAAAGTAACTTAAATTCAAAGGGATAGAGCAAGGAAGAGAATAGGAGAGGTGGTAATTAATGCACATTAAAAGATAAATGATGTTGACACATGGTCATGACTACATGTGAAAAATCCTAAACGGGAATATAGCAGTGCATATGAAGACAATTAAATGCAAGGTGTTTATTGGCATGCAGGCAAAGGCATGAGTAGCATATATCAAGTGTTTAATGTCTAATTTAAATTACCAAGTCTTTCATACTAACAACCTATTTGTAAGAACAATTATATTAAATTAATAAAATATAAAAAGAGAATTTGTGAAAAACAGGCATCAGAATAGTAGAATGGAATAATCTAGAAAAATGCATAATGCCATATGAGCTTTGTCACAAACACATAGCATGAATGGTAGATAAGCTATTGAAAGTATTAAATTGAACATGCAAGCAACCCTTTAAAAAGTAATATATAATTGTCAAACAAATCTTGAATGATCCACAAAAATATAAAAAATAATGACCCAAATAAATTTCTAACACCAATGAAAATGATGCAATGAATGAAAGTATGCAAATAAATTAAATAAAATAGAATGGAAGTGAGAGAAAATAAGAAAGGAAGAAGAAAGAAATAAGAAAAGATAAGAAAAATAAGGATTTGGAGAAGAAAAGATAAGAAAATTGGCACTAATCTGGATAGGTTGTGCGACGCTGGCGACGCGGTCGCGTGGGTGACGCGGTCGCGTGGTGCGCAATAAGGTTAGGCGACGCGGACGCGTGGGGCACGCGATCGCGTAGCCTGAGTTGTGCGATTGGCGCGAGTGCAGCCTTGCGTTCGCGCAACTCTCTGTTCGAAACTCTTTTTGCCAAAAATCTGGGTGACGCGGTCGCGTGGTTGACGCGATCGCGTGGTTGGTCTTGTTTTGAAAAATGGCGCGGACGCGTGGGGCACACGTTCGCGTGGTGAGGCTTGGGCTTCCAGCACGAGTCCAGCCCAACTCCAGCTCAACTTTCTGCCATACACCCAGTTACGTCGATTTCACAGAACTACGCGTTCGCGTGGGTGACGCGGACGCGTGGGGAGGCTATTTCGCACTTGACGCGGACGCATCAGCGACGCGGTCGTGTGGATCAATTTGTGCTAAAGGCACGCCTCCAGCCACGCTTTCGCATGACTCTCTGTTCAATTCTTTTCTTCCCAACGCACTAGTGACGCGGACGCGTCAGCAACGCTGCCGCGTCGCGTGCATGTTTTTTTTTTTTTATGCAGGATGCAAAATGCAATAATAGTGTGGATGCTATGAGTAATTCCAGGTTCAATGAAATAAAATAAAACTTAAAAACAAACAAAAAGAAATAAAATTAAAATTGAAAAAGGAATGATCATACCATGGTGGGTTGTCTCCCACCTAGCACTTTTAGTTAAAGTCCTTAAGTTGGACATTTGATGAGCTTCCTGTTATGGTGGCTTGTGCTTGAATTCATCCAGATTTCTCCACCAATGTTTGTATTTCCAGTAACCTCTGGGGTCCCAAACTAGGCGCAGAAAGCCTTCAAGTAAGTTAAAGCAAGTGACAAGGCCCCAAAAGTGTTGATTGCCAGAATGAATTCCGGGGTCCCAGACGTTGCTTTTGCACTCGTCTTCTTGTTGATCATTAGTGTTCCAACCGGGTGGCAGGCAATCTGAATTCTCACTAAAGCGGCCAAACAACTTCCTAGACCCATTCAGTTGGGCTCTACACCAACCTTTGCAATTCAACTTGGAGCATACAACCATGTTGAACCTTGGATGACAATTCCCACCACTAACCATCTTCCTCTTACTCTTAATGCCACAAAGAGCTCTAAGTTGACCATCCGTCTCCAGTAGCCCATATTCAAGTGGAATTAGAAAGCTAAGGGATATGAATTTTACCCACTTGAATGTTGTGAAGGATGATGGTAACTTAGGGGGAGGGGTTTCTAATGAACTTGAAAGCTCCACTCCTTTGTGTTCTTCTTTGACAACTACCACCTCTTTGCAAGCTTCTTCAATATCAACCTCTTCCTCTTGGTAGCTTTCTTCCAATTCAATCTCTTCTTCATTGTTTACCAAGGGTATGGGAGGTTGTGCTTCTTCTTCTTTAATCTCCATGTCTAGTCCAACGGGAGAGGATTCAAATGTAGATAAGACTTCGTCAATGATTGAATCCATCTCTTGATCATCTCCTTCAAAGTTTTCAACCATGATATGCCTTGGAAGTTGTACACCCTCCTCAACATCAATTTCAAACGTCTTTGAAGGAGGCTCTATAACTTGAGTTTCCCATGGAGGTTCCGCATCTCCTAAGTTTTCAACCACTTCTTCCTCCTCAATGGCAGGCGTAGCTTCTTCCAATTGTTTCAATATAAAATCGTGCTGCTCACTGTCCACCGGAGTTTCTAATATCTCCTTCATGCTATGTTCTTCATTAGATTGCCCACATGAGGTCATGGGGATTCTTTGAGTGTCCGAACGTCGGGAAGGTAATCGATTTATCGCTTGATCCAGTTGGCAAAGGGTTGCTTGAAGTTTTGCACATGTTTCCGTGAGACGATCCCTTGATTCTTGTTGCGCTCGGCTATCATAAGTAGGATCATAGTGCTCTTGGATTGATGGATATGGAGATGGCAAATATTGAGGTGGTGGTTCTTGGGAGTAATTGGGTTGGAATTGGAGTGGTTCTATATATGGTTCATATGGCTCATAAGGTGGTTGGTATGGTCGATGAGGGTTAGAATCATGTGATGATGTCTGGTAGTAGGTGGCTTGTGAGTATGGTGGTCCAGAGTTGTGTTGAAGAGGTGGTTTATAATCATATGGTGGGCCTTGTTGGTAACTACAAGGGGTCCACTATAGTCATCATTTTGGTATGCATCACAGAATGGTTGTTGGTTATAGTGCATTGGAGGGGGTTTTTGCCAAGAGGGTTGATTAAATCCTTGTGGCTCCTCCCATCTTTGATTGTTTTGACCTTGATGCATGTTTCTGTGATAATTTCCATTCCTTGCAACAATATTGGAACCAAACTCAAAGCGAGAGGGGGTGAGAACTCATAATAGTAAATAAAAATTAAAAACGAAAATAAAAACAAATTTTAAATTAAAAGGTTATTGAAATTTAAATTTTGAAAATTAAATTTTGAATTTTGAAATCTGAAATTTTGAATTTGAAATTTTTGAAATTTTGAATTTTTGAAATTTAAAATTTTGAAATTTGAAATTTAAATATTGAATTTTGAAATTTGATTTTTGAAATAAGATAAGATAAGATTTTGAAAAAGATATGATTTTTTTGAAAAAGATTTGAATTTTGCAATTTAAATTTTAAATTTTTGAATTTGAATTTTGAAAATTGAAGTTTGAAATTTTGAAATTTGAATTTTAAATTTTTTTTTAATTTGAATTTTGAAAATTGAAAGTTGAAATTTGAAATTTGAGTTTTAAATTTCGAATTATTGAATTTAATGAGGAAAGAGAAAAATAATAAAATCACACCAAACTTAAAATTTTTAGATCAAAACGAAGAAAACAACAAAGAACAACTTGAAGGTCAAGATGAACACGAAAAACAACTTGAAGGTCAAGATGAACACCAAGAACAAATTTTTGAAAAATTTTTAATAACTAAATAAAAACCAATAACCTCTTAATTTATGAAAAAGCAAAAAAAAAAAAAACAAAAATAAAAACAAATAAACAAGCAAAAAGCAAATATTTACAATAACCAATAATGAGGCACACATTTGTAATTTCCCGGCAACGGCGCCATTTTGAAGAACTGAAGATTGATGGTTTAGAAGTTATAGTAAACTCTCGTTACAAGTATAGTTACTAAACCAAGCAATCAACCTTTCTTACAAACGTTTTGGTTGTCACAAGTAACAAACCCCTAAATAAATTGATAACCGAAGTATTCAAACCTCGTGTCGTCTTCTCAAGGAATTGCAGGGAGGTATGTTCTTATTATTGGTTATGAGTTTGTAAATTGGGGTTTTGAAAGTAAGGAAGCAGTATGTTGAATGATAAGAATAATAAAATAAATAAATAACTATAAAATAGATTCTTGGCAAGGTATGAAAATTGGAAGTCCCATCCTGGTTATCCTTATCAATTGTAATGAGAATTGGATTTTTCTCCCACTTTGTTAACCTCTAACTATGAAGGTAAGTTAAGTGGATGAATTAATTTTTATTCCTCAGGTCCTAGTCTTTCCTTGGGAAAAGTTACAGTTATTGGAACTCGAATTAATTCTTGAAGAATTCTAATTTTCAATCAACAATGAGTTTGATAACTCAAGTGTCTCCAATGACTCAACCAAAGCCAAAAGGGAAAAATCTAAATTATTTATATAAATAAAAGAAAGCAATCATAATTCTGAAATACCTCAATTATATTAAATAAAATATTCAAATCATAACATGGAAAAATTCATAAATTTAATTAGAAAAATAAATAAAAAGGAACATTGGACCTGTGATTGCAGAAGATGAAATAATCATAAAGTGAAATGAATCCTAATTCTAAATCCTAAGAGAGAGGAGAGAACCTCTCTCTCTAAAAACTACATCTAATCCTAAAATTGTGAATATGAAAGCTTGTTTATGAATGGATGCATTCCCCTACTTAATAGCCTCTAATCTGTGTTTTCTGGGCCGAGAACTGGGTCAGAAACAGCCCAGAATTCGCTGGTTGCGAATTCAAACACGCTGATTTTTTGCCACTGCCACGCGTCCGCGTGGATCACGCATTCGCATCGTTTATCATCAGGGAAACTATGTTATATTATATATCAAATCGAATCCCCGGACGTTTGCTTTTCAACGCAACTGGAACCGCATCATTTGGACCTCTGTAGCTCAAGTTATGACCGTTTGAGTGCAGAGAGGTCAGGCTGGACAGCTTTGCAGTTCCTTCAACTTCTTGTATTCCTTCCACTTTTGCATGCTTCCTTTCCATCCTCTAAGCCATTCCTGCCCTGTAATCTCTGAAAACACTTAACACACATATCAAGGCATCTAATGATAATAAGGGAGGATTATTATTTGGTAATTTAAAGCCAAAGAAGCATGTTTTCAATCATAGCACAAATTCTGGGAAGGAATTGTAAAACCATGCAAATAGTATGAATAAGTGGGTAAAGAATTGATAAAAACCACTCAATTGAGCACAAGATAAACTATAAAATAGTGGTTTATCATCTTTCCATAGGAGTTGACTAGGACTTGAGAATCAAAATAATTAGTCCACTTAACTTTTCTTTGTTTAGCAAGGGTTAACTAAAGTGGGAGCAGAATCCAATTCTCATCACACCTGATAAGGATAACGAGGATAGGACTTCAAATTCTCATACCTTGCCAATAGATTTTATTATTTATTAATTTATTTTTTTTGTTATTTAAATTACTTGTTCTCTATTTCAAAAAACCCAAAAATATATTGTTTTACATAACCAATAATAAATCATACCTCGTTGAAATTCCTTGAGAAGACGACCCGAGGTTTAAATACTTCGGTTATAAATTTTATTGGGTTTTATTACTTGTGACAACCAAACTTTTGTACGAAAGGATTCTCTGTTGGTTTAGAAGCTATACTTACAACGCGATTATATTTTCATAAAATTCTTTACAGATAGAAAACCCGATCGTCAAAAATGGCGCCGTTGCCCGGGAATTGCAAATGTGTGCCTTATTATTGGTTATTGTAAATATTTTATTTTGCTTGTTTATTTGATTTTATTTTTGTTTTTAATTTTTATTAGTTGCTATGAGTTCTCACCCCCATCGCTTTGAGTTTGGTTCCAATGTTGTTGCAAGGAATGAAAATTATAACAGGAACATGCATCAAGGTCAAAACAATCAGAGATGGAAGGAGCCACGAGGATCTTATCAACCCTTTCGGCAACAACACCTTCCACAGTACCACAGACAAAGACCATTCCACAATGCATGCCGAGACAATAGTTATGGTGGACCCTTTCGTGACAACTAACCTCCACCAAATTACTATAGTCAAGAGCCATTCCAGGGAGCGTACCAAGATGATGGATATGGTGGACCCCCTTGTAGTTACCAACAAGGCCCACCATATGATTATGAACCGCCTCCTCAACACAACTCTGGACCACCATACTCACAAGCCCTCTACTACCAAACATCATCACATGATTTTAACCTTTATCCACCATATCAACCACCCTATGAGCCATATGAGCCATACATAGATCCACCCCAATTCCAACCCAGTTACTCCCAAGGACCACCACCTCCATATACACCACATCCATATCCATCAATCCAAGAGCCTTATGATCCTACTTATGATATCCGAGTAGAACAAGAGTCAAGGGATCGTCTCAAGGAAATAATGGATCGATTTCAAGCAACCCTGCATCAATTGGACCGAGCGATAAACCAAACAGCACCCGAAGCTTTCAAGGCTAAGGAATCTCAATTTGAGAGCAAAGAATTGAAGTGTGCTGTGCAACAAGTGGAAAAGATGGAGAGTGATGAACCACCCTCTTATCATGAACCTTTCCTCCAAAATAATGAGCCCTCACATCCACCTCAACCTTCAATACATGATACTATTGGTTTTCTTCTTCAAGGGCAAAGAGAGATGAAACGGGGAGTACTAGAATTCGCGACTGCCTTTACCGAGGTAGTAAATCGATTAGCTTCCCAATATCTGAGCACTTAAAGTACTCCCATGGCTACATGTGGAGAATCAAAAGAAGAGCGTAGCATGAAAGAGACACTAGAAACTCCGGTGGACAACGAGGAACATGGCTTTGTATTGGAACAAGTGGAGGAAGCCATAACAGTTGCAGAGGAAGAAGTGGTTGAAGATTTAGGAGATGCTGAACCTCCATGGGAATCTAGAATTGTAGAGTACCCCTCCAATAAGATTGAAATTGATGTCAAGAAGGCCAGTGCACAACCTCCATGGCATATTCCTTATGAAGACTTAGATGGGATAGATCAAGAAGTAAGTTCCCTTGGTGATGAGAATCATGCATCAAGTCCTCCTAGTGATAAATCTACATCCGCAAACGAACTTCTTGAGTATGAAGACTCTTCTCTGATTGAGTCTGCAAATGATGTGGAAGTAGAAGCCCTTCAAAAAGGATGGACGGGAGTTGAGTACGCTTTGTCAAGAACGTTGGAGACTTCTCCACCTAGGTTGTCGTCTACTCCTTCAATTGAGTGGGTAAAATTTATCTCTGTTCGTCTTCCCATCCCACTTGAGTACGGTATTCTTGAAACGGACGGCCAACTTAGGAACCTTTGTGGCATTAAGCGTAAGAGAAGAATGTTTAGTGGTTAGAGTTGCAAATCAAGGCTTATCAAGGTTGATACTTCAAGAGAAAGATGTAAGGGCTCAACTGGTGATAATTTGGTTAGATCTAAAAGAAAAGTTTGGTACTCCGTAGAGAATTCAGAGTGCTTGCCACCCGGATGGAACCATGATGATCAACTTGAAGACGGGTGCAGAAACAAGATTTGGGATCCAGGCATATATGAGGATCAAATTTGGGAGCTCAAAACTTGTGACAAACTCCATCAAAGCTTGAGAAATTTACTTGGTATTGATAGAGCTTATTGGAAGTCCAAGCATTGGTGGAAGTTTCAGGATGAGTTCAAGCACAAGCCGCCATGACAAGGAGCTCACCAAATGTCCAACTTAAGGACTTTAACTAAAAGTGCTAGATGGGAGACAACCCACCATGGTATGATCGTTCCTTTTCAATTTTAATTTTATTTCATTTTTTTGTTTTAAAGTTTTGTTTTATTCTATTGAACCTGGAATTATTCATAACCTCCATATCAACATTTGCATTCTGCATTCTGCATATTGCATACTACATCAAAAAAAGGAATGCATGCGACGCGTAAGCGTCGCTGACGCGTCCGCGTCATAGGTGCCTTGGACACGAGAAGAAAAGAAACAAAGAGTCATGCGAAAGCGTGGCTGGAGGCGTGCCTTAGGCATAAACATGACCACGCAACCGCGTTGCTGACGCGTTCGCGTCGTTTGCG
The DNA here is from genome assembly GCF_003086295.3 of Arachis hypogaea. Classification (NCBI taxonomy): domain Eukaryota; kingdom Viridiplantae; phylum Streptophyta; class Magnoliopsida; order Fabales; family Fabaceae; genus Arachis; species Arachis hypogaea. The sequence goes on along the minus strand of NC_092051.1, from coordinate 126,046,907 downwards.
ATATAGCCTCCCCACGCGTTTGCGTCACCCACGCGAATGCGTGACCCTGTAAAATCGACGTAAATGGGTGTATGGCAGCAAGTTATGATAGAGTGGGGCTAGAACCATGCTAGAAGCACCAGCGCTCCCACGCGATCGCGTGCCCCACGCGGCCGCGTCGTTTTACAAAATCAGTCCATTCACGCGTGTGCGTCACCCACGCGCACGCGTCACGCTAAATTTTGGCAAAATGCGTTTGAGACAGAAAGTTGCGCGAACGCGAGGCTGCTCTCGCGCCACTAGCACAAATCAAGTCACGCGTCCGCGTGACCGACGCGTCTGCGTCACTTGCAATTATCGCCAATCACGCGAACGCGTGATCCACGCGTCCGCGTCGTCTGCGTCGCACAACTTATCCAGATTAGTGCCAATTATCTTATCTTTTCTTCTCTAATCCTAATTTCTTCTATCTTTTCTTCTTTCTTCTTTCTTTCCTACTTTCTTTTTTCTTCATCATCCTTCTTCACTTCCATTCTATTTTACTTACTTATTTGCATACTTTCTTTCATTGTATTTTCATTTTGTGCATATTTTTATTTTCTTCTCTAAATTTATTATTTTACCATTGGTGATAAATGTTCTTATTCAACTGTTGTATCTTTTCTGATATTATTTTGATGCTTAGTGACTTGATTCACACTGTTAGATGATATTATCTTTTTGTCAATGTCAACCTTTTATGATACCTGTATTCCTTTTGCATTGACATGAACTTACACTGTCTTTCATTATCTACTGTCTCTTCCCGTTGTTGAAAATTTTGCACCACTGGTATGCCATGTGCTTCTATTGTTTTCTCACGTACATGTTGAAGCTTCCATGTAAATGAGACCCTTATCATTTGGCATTAACCCACTCATACTTCATTTATTTTCTTATCTTTATTTCTGGGTTACTTTTCTTCCCTTTTTCTTTCAGGATGGCCACCCGGAAGGGAACCGGAAGACGTTTACATGGGGAGACAGACAAGTCTATCTGCAAAATCTTCGGAGAAAAGCGCCAGTTGGAATAGCCCGTCCACCTGCACATCTCAGCATGCACCGAGGACGGTGCAATCTTTAAGTATGGGGAGGTCGATACCGATCTCCATGGGTTAGTTATTCTTTTCTCAACACCAATGTCTTATTTTCTTTATTAGTTCATTGTTACATTGCATAATAGATTGCATGTGTAGTTGATTGTTTGCATTTACGTACTACTTGATTGAAAATAATAAGTTTCTTCTAAGACCCTATTTTTGAAAATTTTCACTAATTTAAAATCAAATTTTTGTGTTAAACTTGTTTGAAGTTGTATTTGAAACATGGTTTTTGAGCCAAAGAACACATGACCCGTGAGATTTTGAGCTTATTTATATGGTTACATTATTTAACCATAAATATTTTATTCTTGTGTGTTTACTTCTCTATGATTGTAATCTTATTTTGTTTCATCCTAAATGTCCAATGTTTAATATGTTATATGCATGCGTATGATTGATGCCATTATTTGTTTAGCTCACTTGTCCCAAATAAGCCTACCCTTTAAATTACCTTTGTCAGCCACTTTGAGCCTTTTAATCCCATTTGTTCTATATTTACCACATTACTAGCCTTAAGCGGAAAAATAATTAAATATCCCAATTGAATCTTTGGTTAGCTTAAGATAGAAATTGTGGGTTAATTGAGTATGGGAAGATTGTGGGAACAAGGGTTAATAAGGGAATGTGTCATGATAAAATAATGGGAATTTGGGTACCTACTCATGTGAAACTATAAAAATTAAAAAATCCATGTGCATTGATAAGCTATATTTATTTTCATGTTAAAAAAAAATATAATAATAATAATAAGGGGACAAAATTATCCCGATTCAAAGTTAAGTTAAGTTCAAAGATCAATGCATGTGTAATAAAAAAAATTTAAAGAAAGTTGATGCATGAGTATGTAATACAAAAGTGAAAACTATGGGTAGCTAGACATGATCCTAAAGTTATATAGAGTATATGTATGTCAGGTGAAAGCTTAGGTTAATTAAAGATTCAATTTATAAGCTCACTTAGCCACATATAAATACCCTCACCCTTACCTTAGCCCCATTACAACCTTGAAAAGACCTCATGATGTTTGCATTGGTATGTTAAATATTGTTGATTGATTAGGTGAAGAACAAAATTTAGAAAGCATGATTAGAAAGAGCAGAGTGATTACCCTATACACTTGAGAGACTGGAGTGCACATACACCATCAGTAAGGGTTCAATGCTTGATTCTATGTTCCCTACTTTCATGAGCTATCTTCCTACAATGTTACCTGTTTTTACTGTATAAACTGAATTAGTGGAATTTGATTTATGTTTGTCTTGAAGAGCTTATTTACTTTTAACCAAGTAAACAAGGATCATATAGTTTATATATATATAGGTTTCATTGCATTTCATGAGTTCTACATTTTTCTACTCATTTACTTTATCTCCTTCAACTAAGCATGAGGACATGCTAATGTTTAAGTGTGGGGAGATTGATAAACCATTATTTTATGATTTATATTGTGTTTAATTGTGCGGTTTTATCAAATCTTTACCCACTTATTCATATGATTAGCATGTATTTACAATTCCTTTCCAAAATCACTCCATGGTTGAAAACTTGCTTCCTAGACACTTTTAATTATATATTTTAATTCTCCTTTATCCCATTCGATGCCGTGATCTGTGTGTTAAGCGTTTCAGACTTCATAGGGCATGAATGACTTGGAAATTGAAGAAGAGGCTTGCAAAAATGGAAGGAACACAAGAAACTAAGGAGATGACCAGCGAGTAATGACGCGAGCGCATGGCCCACGCGAACGCGCGAAATGGAGAATTCGCAGCGACACGAACGCGTGCTTGACGCGTACGCGTGGAAGCAGATCAGCACAACGACGCGAGCGCGCGCCTGACGCGCACGCATGGAAAGGGAATTCGACCAGTGACGCGTACGCGTGACCGACGCATACACGTGACAAGCGCAATTTGCAGAATTAACAGAAATCGCTGGGGGCGATTTCGGGCTGCGTATTGACCCAGTTTTCGGCCCAGAAATGCAGAATAAAGCAAGGAAACATGCAGAGACTCGGGAGATACTGGAACACATTCTCATAATTCATAATTTTAGGATTAGATGTAGTTTTTAGAGAGAGAGATTCTCTCCTCTCTCTTAGGATTAAGATTTATGATTTCTATTATGTTTAAGCTATAATCTCTTCAATCACAGGTTCAATGTTCCTTTAATTTATTTTCTACCTTTATTGATTCTATTACTTTAATTGTCATTTATCTTTCCAATTTGGCTTATGAACCATTCATGTTAGGATTTTCTTAATTAATATAAATTGAGGTATTTTAGATTTGATTTTTCTTTATTTTATTTATGAATGCTTTTAATTTAATTTAAGATATTTTTTCCTTTTGGCTTTGGTTAAGTAATTAGTAACACTTGAGTTATCAAACTCAGCTATTGATTGAAATTGGAATTCTCTGCTGGTTAATTTGTACTCCAATAACTCTAGTCTTTCCATAGGAGTTGACTAGGACTTGAGGATCAAAATAATTAGTCCACTTAACTTTCCTTTGTTTAGCAAGGGTTAACTAAAGTGGTAGCAGAATCCAATTCTCATCACACCTGATAAGGATAACGAGGATAGGACTTCAATTTCTCATACCTTGCCAAGAGATTTTATTATTTATTAATTTATTTTTCTTGTTATTTAAATTACTTGTTTCCTATTTCAAAAAACCCAAAAATATACTGTTTTACATAACCAATAATAAATCATACCTTCCTGCAATTCCTTGAGAAGACGACCCGAGGTTTAAATACTTCAGTTATAAATTTTATTGGGTTTTGTTACTTGTGACAACCAAACTTTTGTACGAAAGGATTCTCTGTTGGTTTAGAAGCTATACTTACAACGCGATTATATTTTCACAAAATTCTTTACCGATAGAAAACCTGATCGTCAATGATCGGCCTTGGTATATGATATCAAACTCGGACAGCTCCACCGACTATTTTACTAGTCGGCCAGCTAGTTCTGGTTTTTGAAGGACTTGTCGCAAGGGTTGAGCTGTTCGGACATGATGACATGACTTTGGAAATATGGCCGAAGTCTTTGTGCCGAGAAAACCAGAGCCAAAGCTAGCCTCTCAATGCTCGGATAGCGAAGTTCTGCATTCTGAAGTGTTTTGCTGGTGAAGTAGATCGGCAATTGCTGCTTTCATCTTTTTGCAATAAGAGCGGAGCTTACAGCCCAGTTAGTCACAGATAAATATAAAAATAGTGGGTCCCCTTGAAAGGGTGTTTGTAAAATTGGTAGTTTTGAAAGAGTTTCTTTGATAGTTGTGAATACTTGTTCACATTCATCGGTCCAATGGAATGCCTTTTTCTTTTTTTAAGTTTGGAAAAAACATAAAGATTTAGAAGCTAGGCAAGGTAAGAATCTAGAGAGTGCAGCAAGTCTTCCTGTTAGTTGTTGGACTTCTTTGATAGTTTGTGGGCTCTTCATATCCAAAACAGCTCGACACTTTTCTGGATTTGCTTCAATACCTCGGCTGGTGAGCATGAAGCTGAAGAATTTGCCACTTTGTATGCCAAAGGCGCACTTCTCGGGGTTTAACCGCATGTTGTATTTTCGGATTTGACCGAAGATTTCTGCGAGGTCATCAAGCTGGTTGTTGTCGGTCTTCGTTTTAGCAACCATATCGTCAACGTAGACCTCAATGTTTCTGCCGATCTGTTGGGTGAATACTTTGTCCATTAGGCATTGATATGTTGCACCAGCATTCTTAAGGCTAAATGGCATGACTTTATAACAGTAGTTTTCATATTCAGTAATAAAAGCTGTCTTACTTTGATCGGATGGATGTATTTGAATCTAGTTGTAGCCAGAGTATGCATCCATAAAGCTAAGCTTTTCATAACCAGAAGCATTGTCAACTAAACAATCAATAGATGGTAAGGGATAAGAGTCTTTTGGGCATGCTTTGTTGAGATCAATGAAATCAACACACATGCGCCATTTAACGTTATGCTTTTTCACCATGACGACATTCGTCAACCATGTTGTGAACCTGATTTCCTGAATGAAGCCAGCATTGATGAGCTTCTTGGTTTCTTCCAAAGAGGCTTGTTTGCGGTCATGGCCGAGGTTTCACTTTTTCTGTGCTATAGGTCGGACAGACGGGTGTTGTTGCTCAGCTTCATCTTCTGAAATGTGGAGTAAAAAAGAACATCGGCACTACTCCCAGGGTCCAGTAAAACCTTTTTAACTAGGAGGTCGCCGAGCTGTAGAGAGATCACAACGGGGTCATCTAGATTTGTTACGTTTGTGTTGAAGTCGGAGTCCTGGAATGTTATTTGAGGGAAGTATGTAGGTGTCTGATGATGATTTTGACTGGTTTCTATTGAAAGCATAGCTCGGTAAGACCGCTTTCTTGCCAAGCTTGTAGCGCCTCCACCTGCAAAACCTCCGGAAATACAGTTATGATACGTCTCGGTTGGTCGGGAGGGTTGGTGTTCGGTCTTTCTTTATCTCGGCTATGCTGTACTGCCGAGCTTTGTTTGTCTTGTCTTGGCTACTATAAGTCATATTGTGGATACTGTAGACTAGTGGTACAACCAATATGAATGTAACAGGTCCACCTATACTTTTACAAAAATTTTTAAATATTTATGTTTGTGGTCGTCTCTTTTTATCTATAACTCCAAGGTTATTTATTTATTTTTTTAATTTAAAGTCTAATCACAATGGATTAGATATTGAATAAGTATACATTTAATTTTTCTTTTATGCTGATTTTTTTTATTAAGCATGTATCAAATAAAGTTTGGTGTCATTGACGATTCTGAAATATATAATAATAATATAATATAATAATCAAATGGAGATATCTTATATTGACGTGGCATTCATACGTTGAGTTTGAGAATTTATTTGCTTAAGTGTTGTCACTAGAAATTTCTACAATTTTATTTATAAATTATAACTTATTATTTGCTTAAGTTGTTACCTTTTGAATTTTTAAATACGCTTTTTTAGGTTGTTGGGTATTTAGTTTTTAATATTGTTGTACTAATTACTTACTTAGGTGTCGTCACTAAAATTTTTTAAAATTTTATTTATAAATTATAATTTATTAGTTGCTTAGGTTGTTACTTTTTAAACTTTTAATATGCTTTCTTAGATTGTTGGGTATTTAGTTTTTAATATTGTTGAACTAATTATTTGTTTAGGTATTGTCACTAAAAATTTTTAAAAATTATAAATTACTATTTGTTTGGTTGTTCACTAGAATTTTTTAAAATTTTATTTATAAATTATAAATTATTATTTGTTTAAGTTGTTACTTTTTAATTTTAAGTTATTTGCTTAAGTTGTTTTACTTAAATTGTTATTTTTTAAATTTTAAGTTATTTGCTTAGGTGGTATCCTTTTAAATTTTAAATTATTTGCAAATTACTCTTTTTAATTTTTTATGATTGTAGTTTCCTCATATTCCTAAGCTAATAAGTTCACGTAATTATTGTGATTTTTGAAAAACTAAGTTATATTTAAACAAACTAAATAGAAAGATAAGGGAGTCTCTTTAATTTAAAGAATAATTATTCAAATTAAGTCCCTAAGGATTTTAGAATTGGACATTCTCGTCCCCAAAGAAAATTAATACACAGATTAATCCCAAAGGTTTTACTCCGGCGGACAAATCAGTCCTCAGTTTATTTTTCGGCAGAGTAATTACACAGATCAGTCTCCAAAGATTTTAAAAACGAATATTTTAGTCCAAAAAAAAAAACTAATGTACAAATTAATCTCCAACGTTTCTTTCTGTTAGACATAATAGTCCTCCTTCCAAAAATAAAATAAAATAAAATAATTATTATTATTAATTGCACAATAATATTGCACTATATTTTTTGTATTTTTTGGACAAAAATAATAATAAATTTATTCATTAAATTTATTCATTAAATATATATATATATACTCAATAATAATAATAATAATAATAATAATAATAATAATAATAATAATAATAATAATAATAATAATAATAATAAAATTATTAGAGATTATTTTACAAGAAATTCAAAGTTAAAATTATTTGATATTTTTATATTTAATATAATCAAAAGATGTCTTATGTAAAAAAAATATATATGTTTGTATTAAAAAATATGTATTAAAAGAAAATATTTTAATTTGAATTTATATTAAATACATATTTTTTTTAATACAAACATATTTTTTAAAATGGTACATCTTTTGATTATATTAAATATAAAAATATCAAATGATTTTAACCTTGAATTTCTTGTAAAATAATCTCTAATAATTTTATTGATTATTATTATTATTATTATTATTATTATTATTATTATTATTTACATAATAATATTGTACCATAATTTTTTGTATTTTTTAGATAAAAATAATAATAAATTTATTCATTAGATTTTTATATATGTATTTATATATATATATATATATATATATATATATATATATATATATATATATATATATATATATATATATATATATATATAGTCACTCAATAATAATAATAATAATTTTATTTTATTTTTGGACAGAGGACTATTATGTCTAACAGAGAGAAACATTGGTGATTGATTTGTACATTAATTTTTTTGGACTAAAATGTCCATTTTAAAAATCTTTGGGGACTGATCTGGGTAATTACTTTGCCGGAAAATAAACTGAGGACTAATTTGTCGAAGTAAAACCTTGGAGATTGATCTGTGTATTAATTTTTCTTGGGGACTAAAATGTCCGATTTTAAAATCCTTGAGGACTAATTTAGGTAATTACTCTAATTTAAATTTACAGAGGAATTAACTAAGTTCATGTAATCTTTATATTTATCTTTATAGTAATACAAATCGGGAGTTTATATGCCGACATAGCGCTTATACGTTTAGTTTAAAAATTTATTTATTTAGGTGTCGTCACTAGAAATTTTTAAAATTATATTTATAAATTATAAATAATTATTTGCTTAGATTGTTACTTTTCAATTTTAAGTTATTTGCTTCGATTGTTTTAGTTAAGTTGTTTTTTTTTTTAATTTTAGGTTGTTTTACTTAAGTACTTATTTTTTAAATTTTAAGTTATTTGCTTAGATTGTTATTTTTTAAATTTTAAATTATTTACATATTATTTTTTATTTTATCATAAATTATTATCTACTTAAGTTGTTACTTTTTAATTTTAAGTTATTTACTCATAAATTAAAATTTTTGAAAAGATTAATTTAAATTTATTTTAATTCAAATTTATTCCTAAACTAATAAATTTACATAATTATTGTGATTTATAACTAGTAGCGGATTAATTTTCACGTAATAACGATAATAATTAGGTTGTTATAATTTTAAATTTTAAAATACTTTTTAAATAAAATCATTCCTAATTTAACAATATTCTTACATTAATTTAAAAAGTGATATCTTGAGTAAATTTATTTATGTTTTTTAAATAAAATTAGTTTTATATTTGTCAATTATAAATTGTTATATGATAATGAATAAATCAATTATAAGATAGGAAGACTCGAACTCGCGACCTCTTAGATGAGTATGGGGAGATTATATCATTTGAGCTATAACTCATTGATAAATATTTGTGTTTGTTAGGATTTATATTTTAAATATATTTATATATTTATTTTACCAGTAAATTTAATTCAAATTCAAGTTAAAGTCAATTAAGTTTAGAGAATTCTAGCTATGAGTTAACTATAAAAGTATAAGTTGAGACATGTATAATACAATAATTTAAAGTACATTAACCTTTCTTTACATATATCCAAAATCTAAAATTTTTTTACTTTTTTCAATGGCTAGTATTCACAAAAATGCAGAAATCAATCATACAGTTGACAATTTGTGTATACATATACGAGTGATACGGTTATGAACACTACCAAACTACGAAAATTCTCCATTGTCATACTCAATTGAGATGGTTTGGCTCGATAAAGACGTGAGTTTCCTACCAATTTCTTAAATAATATTAAATTTATATTACTCATATTTTAAATTTATTTGTTTATTCCCATTTAATTGTTCTTTGATTTTTGTTTATTAATTCTAGGGAGAAAAAATACACGCCTCAATTAAGAAGGCTCTTCTGTCTCAATTCGTGAATTTACTAAAAGAAGGAATATCTTACCAAATAAAATATTTTGGTGTTGGACTCAATTTGGGTAACTTCAAGACTACACATTATGAGTATGTGATTAATTTAAACCAACGTATCGATGTACATATATTTCTAGAATCGTCAAGTATCTCACGATATGGATTTAATTTTCTAAGTTTTGACACTCTCAATGTTTCTAGATTCGATTACACCTATTTGGTTAGTAAGTAATTTATTTATTTTATTGATAATTTCAATTATATTTTTTTCTTAATAAACTTATTGACAACAAACCTTTTTTTAGTTTTAATCCATTCTAGATGTTATTAGATATATTGCTGAAAATAAAAGGAAGAGGACTCTTGAAAAGGATAACAAGTCTACCAAGTACATTATTATTGAATTAGAGATCGATAATGAGTAATTATATATTTGTTTTTATAAATCTATAAATTTTGATATTAACTTCATTGTATATTTTATTTTATGAATTTAAAATGATTAATTAATTATTAATTTTTTAAATTATGTTTGAAATTTTAATTTAATTGTTACTTTTTAAATTTTAAAAATATAAAATATGTATATAGTTTGATACTATTTTATTGATGGTTAATTTTATTTTAACTTAATTGTTAATTTTTAAATTTTAAAAATATAAAATATGTATATAGTTTGATAATATTTTATTAGTAGTTAGTTTTTAAGTTGTAATGGACTAATGGCATGTTAATATTGAAAATATAAATAATAAGTATAATTTACAAAAGAAAAAGTATTCTTTACGTTGTTTGATTTTTATGAATTTAAAATGATTAATTAACTAATTAATAATTTTTTTAATTGTATTTGAAATTTTAACCTAATTGTTAATTTTCATAACTTACAACAAGGGTAGTGATGCACCACTATTTCGTGGTACATCTTGTGTTTAATTGAGTTGATTTTATCCATTATTCTCATACTTGTTCATGTAAATTGCATGTTTTACATTTTTCTTTCTGATTTTGTGCTATGATTGAAAACATGTTTCTTTGGTCGTAATTTAGCTAATTTTAATCCTCTCTTATTACCATTCGATGCCATGATATGTGTGTCAAATATTTTCAGAGATTACAGGGCATGAATAGCTTAGAAGATGGAAAGGAAGCATGCAAAAGTGGAAGGAATACAAGAAATTGAAGGAACTGCAAAGCTGTCAGCCCTGACCTCTTTGCATTCAATCGATCATAACTTGAGCTATAGAGGTCCAAATGAGGTGGTTCTAGTTGAGTTGGAAAGCTAACATCCGAGGCTTCGCAACGATATATAATTTGCCATAGTTGATCTGGCGTTTAGGGGCGCGCACGCGCAAAGCACGCGGACGCGCGCATGGTGCAAAGTTCAACGTATCAGAAATTGCCTCTGGGCTGTTTTTGACCCAGTCTTCGACTCAGAAAACACAGATTAGAGGCTATAAAGTGGGAGAATCTATTCATTCATTCAGACACTTCTCATTATTCATAATTTTAGGTTTGAGATGTAGTTTCTAGAGAGAGGCTCTCTCCTCTCTCTAGGTTTTAGGATTTCTCTTAGTTTTAGGTTTATTTCTTCTCAATTTCAGGTTCAATGTTCCTTTACTTTAGTTTCTCTTCTACTTTTATTTGTTCTAGCATTCTAGTTTAATTATTTTCCTTGTTGATTACTTTATGTTGACAATTTGGTTTATAAACTCCATGTTAGAATTGATTTTCTTCTTTAATGCAATTTGAGGTATTTCATATTTATGATTTTAATTTAGCTTTTTACATTTTTAGCTTGAATTGATTAATTGGAGACACTTGAGTTATCAAATTCCTTTGTTGATTGATAATTGAAATTTTCTGGTTGATTTGGATCCCTCTAAAGCTAGTCTTTCCTTAGGAATTGACTAGGACTTGAGGAATCAAATTGATTAATCCACTTGACTTTCCTTTATTTAGTAAGGGTTGACTAAGTAGGAGCAATGAACAATTCTCATCACAATTGATAAGGATAACTAGGATAGGACGTCCAGTTCTCATACCTTGCTAAGAGCTTTATTAGTTATTAATTTAATTCTTACAATTTACTTTTCTTGTTCCTTATTCAAAAACCCCAAAAAGATAATCTTCTATAACCAATAATAAATACACCTCCCTGCAATTCCTTGAGAGACGACCCGAGGTTTAAATACTTCGGTTATTAATTTTATTGGGTTTGCTTTAGTGACAACCAAACTTTTGTATGAAAGGATTCTTTGTTGGTTTAGAAACTATACTAGCAACGGGAATTTATTTGTGAATTCTTTACTAGCAAAAATCCGTTCGTCAAAATGGCGGCATTGCCGGGGAATTGCAAATGTGTGTCTTATTATTGGTTATCGTAAATATTTGCTTTTTGCTTGTTTGCTAGTTTTTGTTAGTTTTAGGACTTTGTTGCTTATTTTTATTAGTTCTTGTTTTTATTTTCTTTAGCTACTATGAACTCTCACCCTTTTGGCTATGAGTTTGGTTGTAATTATGTTGCAGGAAGAGGAGATTACAATGAGAATATGCATCAAGGATGGGAGAATCAAAGATGGGAGGAGCCACAAGGATTTGATCAACCCTCTTGGCAATAACCTCCACCAACATACTATGATCAAGAGCCATTCCAAGAAGCATACCAAGATAACGGCTATGGTGAGCACTCTTTTGATTATCAACAACCACCACCATACACCTATGAACCCCCTCCTCAACATAATTTTGAACCATCATACTCACAAGCACCTTACCACCAAACACCCCCATATGACTCTAATCCTTACCCACCATACCAAGAGCCTTATGAACCATACATAGAACCACCCTAATTCCAACACAATTGCCCCCCTTCCTCTTCCTATGACGAGATGCTTCAATCTTTTGCACAGGGACAAATGACCCTGGAAAGCACACTTATTGGTCTTACTTCTGCTATACACGCTCTCATCGCCCATATTGGATCACTAAATACCCCCAACAATCAACTCTCAAACTCTAGTGCACTTCCTTTTCAACCACATAATGATCTTCCCATCCCATCACCACCCTCCATGGAAGAGCACCCGCATCCATTAATCCAAGAGCAACACGATCCCAATTATGCTACTGACATGGAACAAGAGAGAAGGGATCGTCTTAGGGACGTAATGGATCGGTTACACGCGGCTTTATTTCAAGAGGAGCAAGAGGAGGCCCAAAATGTGGAGGTAGGAGAGACCCTTGAAGATGAAGGAGTAGTTGAAGGGAATTGTCATGGAAAGTAAATCATCAAGGAGGAGTACGATTTTATACTAAAACAACTGGACAAAGCAGCAATTATTGAAGAGAAAGAAGTGGTTGCAGACTTAGGAGATGCTGAACCTCCATGGGAAAGTCCAGTCATAGAGCCTCCTTCTAAGATGTTTGATGTTGATGTTGAGGAGGGTGTACAACCTCCAAGGCATATCCTGGTTGAAGACTTTGAGGAGGTTGATCAAGAGATGGATTCAATCATTGATGAATCCTTATCTGCAATTAAATGCTCTCCCATTGGACTTGACATGGAGATTAAAGAAGAAAAAGCACAACCTCCCATGCCCTTGGTGAGCAATGAATAAGAGATTGAATTGGAAGGAAGCTACCAAAAGGAAGCGATTGAACTTGAAGAAGCTTCCAAAGAGGTGGAAGTTGTCAAGGAAGAGCACAAGGGAGTGGAGCTTGAAATCACCTTGCCAAAGTTGTTGGAGACCTCTCCCCCTAAGTCACCATCATCCTTCACAACATTCAAGTGGGTAAAATTCATATCTCTTAGCTTTTTCATTCCACTTGAATATGGTTTACTTGAGACAAATGGTCAACTTCGAGCTCTTTGTGGCTTTACGAGTAAGAGGAAGATGGCTAGTGGTAGGAGTTGTCATGCAAGATTCAATATGGTGGAAATCTCAAAGTTTAAATGCAAAGGTTGGTGTAAAGCTTGACTGAATGGGTCTAGGAAGTTGTTTGGCCGCTTCAGTGAGAATTCAGATTGCTTGCCACCCAGTTGGAACAATGGCGATCAACACAAAGACGGGTGCATAAGCAAGGTTTGGGACCCCGGAATTCATTCTAGCAATCAACACTCTTGGGGCCTTGTCACTTGCTTCAACTTGCTTGAAGGCGTTATGCGCCTAGCTTGGGATCCCAGAGGCTATTGGAATTGCAAGCATTGGTGGGGATTCCTGGAGGAGTTCAAGCATAAGCCGTTCTGACAAGAAGCTCACCAAATGTCCAACTTAAGGACTTTAACTAAAAGTGCTAGGTGGGAGACAAACCACTATGGTATGATCGTTCATTTTCATTCTTAGTTTTATTTTGTTTTATTTTCATTAGTGTTAATTCATACATTCTGCATCATCATTTGCATTTTGCATAAAAAAGGGGATCGACGCGCCAGCGCCTAGTGCGCGTCCGCGTCCTTTGTGGATGTGAAATGGGTTAGATTGAACAGAGAGTGGTGCGGGAGCTGGGCGAGAAACGTGCCTTAGGCACAATCCCACCCACGCGCAAGCATACTATACGCGTGCGCACCGTTTCCACTTTTGGCGACCCACGCGTCCGCGCCCTTAGCGTGTCCGCGTGCTTGGGAAAATTGGCATAAAACCTCGTCTTACCCGAGAGTTATGCTGAACTGGGGCTGGTACTGTGCTCAAGGCACAAATTCACCGACGCGTACGCGTCCATGATGCGTGCGCATCCTTTTCCACACATGGCCACCTACGCGCCCGTGCACTGTGCGCCTCCGTGCCATTTCTTTTCTCTCAATGCACGCGTACGCGTGCGCGTCGATTGCGCCACCAGCTTTCAAATTTCTCTCCTCCCTTCTCCTCCTTATTCTCTTTCTTTCTCTTTTTTTATTCCATTTGCATACTCGTATTCATGGCATTTTAACTTTGTTGTTTCCTCTCCTTTTCTCTCTATATCTCTTGTTTTCACATTGGTATTAAATTTTCTTACTCATCTGCTGCATATTTCCTGCATTGTAATGGGTGCTTCTTGACTTGTTTTCTATTTAGTTGACATACCCTGTGCTTCTATTATTTTCTCACTTACATGTTGTAGCTACCATGTAGTTGAGCACCTTACTATTTGGCACTAGCCCACCTATGTTTTATTTCTTTTCATATCTTTGCTTGTGGGTTCTTTTCCTTCCTTTTTCTCTTCTTTCAGGATGGCCACCAAGAGGGAAAAGGAAAACTTTTCAACCTGGAGCAATAAACAAGTCTGCGGCACAATCTTTGAAGAAAAAGCATCAGTTGAAGCCACCCGCCCACTTGCGCATCTTTGCATGCACCGAGGACGGTGCAATCTTTAAGTGTGGGGAGGTCGATACCGATCTCTGTGGGTTAGTTACTCTCTTTTCAACACCAATGTTTAGTTTTCGTTGTTACTGAGTTGTTGCATTGCATAGTAGATTGCATGTGTAGTTAATTGCTTGCATGTATGTACTACTTGGTTGAAGTAATATTTTCTTTTTCAAGAAACTAATTTGAAATAATATAGCATTTCACTAATTTGAATTAAAATTTTGTTAAACTTTTTTGAAAAAAATTAATTTAGAACATGGTTTTAGAGCTCAAACACACAAAAACTTGTGAGATTTTGAGCCTATTCGATTGGTTGCATCTTATCAACCAATATTTTATTTTTGTGTGTGTATTGTTCTCTCTAAAATTGTGATATTTGTCTTGCTTAATTCTATATTTCCATTATTTGATGTATGCATGCACTTATGTGATTGAGGCCTTGTTTCACAAAGCTTACATACCCATATGGCCTTAACTCTTCATTATCCTTTGCAAACCAATTTTGAGCCTATTTCATCCCTTTTGTTCTCTATTTTAGCACATCATTAACTCTAAGCGGAAAACAATAATGTCCTTAATTTGAATCCTTGGTTAGCTTAGACTAGTGAGAGTGTTCATGATTTAAGTGTGGGGAAAGTGGGTTTGGAAACGTTTGGTTTGGGAATTGAGTATGTTAGACTTTTCTGTGAAAATGTGAAAAAAAATGTTGAGCGTATATATTCTTGCACTCAATACTTTAATCATATGCATTGAGAAAAATAAAATAAAAGAAAAGAAAAATATAAAAAAATAGAAAAAAGAAAAGAAAAAGAGCAAATAATAAAAGGAGACAAAATGCCCCAAAGTAATTGGTGAAAGCAATGCATATGAGTTGTACTAAAACATGGATGCATGAATATGTGGCAAAACATAGTTAATGGATAGTTAGGATTTATATTATGATTAAATGGATTGTCCTAAGTTAGGTGAGAAGTTTAGGTTAATTAAGGATTCAGATTTTAGTCCACTTGACCAAATACAATCCTACCTTGACCTTGACCCCATTACAACCCTTAAAAGACCTCTTGATTTGTGTATTTATGCATTAAATTTATGTTGATTGTTAGATGAAGAGAAATTCTTAGAAAGCAAGCTTAGTAGAGAATTGAGAGAATCGAACCTTAAACACCTGAGCGATTAGAGTGTATACACTTCCGGTGAGGGTTCGATGCTCGATTCTTTGTTCCCGGCTTTCATGAGCTATCTTCTTCTTGCAAGTCTATTTGTCATTCATTTTTATGATTCGAATTAGTGAAATCCAGTTCATATTTGTTCTTAAAAGATTTATTTACTTTTAACCAAGTAGGTAAAAGCATTTTGCATTTAGTTGCATTCATATAGATAGTTTGCATTTCATAAATTCTAGCAGTCCTCTTCACTCTCTTATAGTTTTTCTTGGGCTTAGCATGAGGACATGCTAATGTTTAAGTGTGGGGAGATTTGATGCACCACTATTTCGTGGTACATCTTGTGCTTAATTGAGTGAATTTTATCCACTATTCTCACACTTGTTCATGTAAATTGCATGTTTTACATTTTCCTTCCTGATTTTGTGCTATGATTGAAAACATGTTTCTTTGGTAGTAATTTAGCTAATTTTAATCCTCTCTTATTATCATTCGATGCCATGATATGTGTGTTAAGTGTTTTCAGAGATTACAGGGCAGGAATGGCTTAGAGGATACAAAGGAAGCATGCAAAAGTGGAAGGAATACAAGAAATTGAAGGAACTGCAAAGCTGTCAGCCCTGACCTCTTTGCATTCAATCGATCATAACTTGAGCTACAAAAGTCCAAATGAGGCAGTTGAAGTTGCGTTGGAAAGCTAACATTCGGGGCTTCGCAACAATATATAGTTTTTCATAGTTGATCTGGCGTTTAGGGGCGTGCATGCACAAAGCACGCGGACGCGTGCATGGTGGGAAGTTCAGCGTATCAGAAATCGCCTCTGGGCTGTTTTTGACCCAGTCTTCGACCCAGAAAATACAGATTAGAGGCTACAGAGTGGGAGAATCCATTCATTCATTCAGACAATTCTCATTATTCATAATTTTAGGTTTGAGATGTAGTTTCTCCTCTCTCTAGGTTTTAGGATTTCTCTTAGTTTTAAGTTTATTTCTTCTCAATTCCAGGTTCAATGTTCCTTTAATTTAGTTTCTCTTCTAATTTTATTTGTTCTAGCATTCTAGTTTAATTATTTTCCTTGTTGATTACTTTATGTTGACAATTTGGTTTATGAACTCCATGTTAGAATTGATTTTCTTCTTTAATGCAATTTGAGGTATTTCATATTTATGATTTCAATTTAGCGTTTTACGTTCTTAGGTTGAATTGATTAATTGAAGACACTTGAGTTATCAAAATCCTTTGTTGATTGATAATTGGAATTTGCTGGTTGGTTTGGATCCCGCTAAAGCTAGTCTTTTCTTAGGAGTTGACTAGGACTTGAGGAATCAAATTGATTAGTCCACTTGACTTTCCTTTATTTAGTAAGGGTTAACTAAGTGGGAGCAATGAACAATTCTCATCACAATTGATAAGGATAACTAGGATAGGACGTCCAGTTCTCATACCTTGCTAAGAGCTTTATTAGTTATTAATTTAATTCTTGCAATTTACTTTTTCTTGTTCCTTATTCAAAAACCCCAAAAAGATAATCTTCTATAACCAATAATAAATACACCTCCCTGCAATTCCATGAGAGACAACCCGAGGTTTAAATACTTCGGTTATTAATTTTATTGAGTTTGCTTTAGTGACAACCAAACTTTTGTACGAAAAGATTCTTTGTTGGTTTAGAAACTATACTAGCAACGGAAATTTATTTGTGAATTCTTTACTAGCAAAAATCCGTTCGTCAAGTAGTTCACACCAAAGTTCCTAAATGACATTAAATGTTTGGGAATACCCAATTAGAAGTTGACTTTGAAATCAGAAGTTACTGTAATGCTACTGTGAAATATAGACCAAACTTTAGGTTAATGCAACGGGACAAGGTTAATAGTTAACGAACTTGGTAACAACATAATTGGAGCGGCGATAGTGATTGGTAGAAATATTGGAGACAAAGTGTACATTCCAAGAATAAAATTGATCCCTTCAGATTCAGGATTGCCATTTAAGTTTTTACAATGAGCATTAACAAGAGTCTGGGTCAATCATTATCACATGTAGGGCTATACTTGCTAAAATCAGTGGTCACCCATAGACAACTATTTAACATGTTATGATTTACACTTTTGTACAAGTATTTACTGTAAATATAACTAATTTATCTATAACTCTTCTTTCAGACTTGAGATGAAATGTGTAATAGAGAGCACAACATCATATGCCAATTGCTTTTCTAATGAAGTTAGTAAGGTACTAGGTTGTCGATAAATTTTTATTAGCCTTTTGGAATGGTTTAAAGTTTAGTGTAAAATTGACATGCTACTATTACAGTTATATATATATATATATAGACACACACACACCAAAGATAGGAAGACTCGAACCTGCAACCTCTTAGATGAGTATGGAAAGACTATATCATTTGAGCTATAACTCATTGGCCTATTACAGTTATATATGTTATTACTTTTTCATGTCGCATTCCTTATGATTCAAGAATATTATAGATTTCAAACTGTCCTATTTGCATTTTACTTTGAACAAAGATAAAATAGCATATTCAGTACATTTATTATACTAAACTTGAGAAATTTATGATTATAAAATATTATTTTCGATTTACCATGTCGAATTTAAATATAAGCCCATGAATCGCACAAGTTTAACACTAGTTTACAGTATAAATAAGATAAGACACAAGACGACGTGGCCGTATCACGTTTGTACACGTATTGTGTAACGCCTTTATCTCGTTTACACGATAAACAAGATAAGAGTGGAAGAGGCATATATATATATATATGCCTTTCGTCCACAGCCACTTTAAAGAGCTTTTCACTTCCATTTCTTGGCATTTTCTTCCACTTTTACCATTTTCTATCATATTTTTTAATTACTTAAAGAATATGGCGCACGCTTACATAACAGACTGAACGCAACTTGGCACATTGCAGGGGCAGCCCACCTTTGAGGTTGGTGTTGTTTTTTGTTTTATGTTTATGTTAAAAAATAAATCTGTTGCCATACTTAGGGTACTTTTATAGAGGTAGTATGGAGTATATGTTATGCGAATGAATATATAGTTAAAAATAGTTTAAATGCTAAACTATGACGTTAGACATGAATTTGTTTGTTAAATGTTTGTTTTTCTTTAATCTAAGTTATTATTAAGCATATGTTTATTAATTTATTTATTAATTTGGGTTATTAACAATTTTTAGTAAACTTAATTAAGTAGAAAAATGTTTATATTTTTATTTACTAAATATTTAAGTAAATGGTTTTTTCTTAAATTTCTTATTACTTAAACTAAGTTATCAAGTTGATAGTGTACCTGTTGGTTATTCAAGTAAATGTTTACATTTAATTTAACTTGCGAAGGAGATGCGAAATAAATGTTGTTATTCACTATTTAACTAAATAATGTTATTTAAATTAAATAAAATAGATGTTTATTAGTTTGGCTATTAATTATCTTATGAAATATTTTTATTTGCATTATATTATACAGACATTTAAATTAATTATTTTACTAAATATTTTCATTATTTAAGTAAATTTTTTTATTAAAATAAATTTATAATTTAAATATTTGTAGTTATTTGTTAAAATAGTTTACTCATAAGTCAAATTAATTCTTTATGTATACGTTCGTCAATAGAATGTTTTACGTTGAAATTCTTATAGCTTTATAGGTTTACGCATTTCTGATTTGACTTTTTATTGTTTACTAGAGGTCTCACCTACTTCTTTCCAGGAGAGTGAGTGACACACTCCCACCACCGGACGCCATTGTCTTGTACTTGAGAGAGGCTGGGTTCAACGACACGTTGCCACTCAGGAATTTTGTGTTCGACAACTCTCTAATCATGACATTTGTTGAGTGCTAACATCTAAAGACCCAGACCTTTCAACTGTCATGGGGTGAGTGCATGATCACCCTCCAGGACGTCGGATACCACCTCAAGCTACGCGCTAATGGAGAACCTGTGGTGGTTGCTTTCATGACTTTCATACATGGTACGGGATTTGGGAGTTGGTTGAGCGACTACTCAGTGCCAGACCTCCTGTAGTCCAACAGCATGGAGCACAGAGGAAGGAGTCTTTTTTCCTGGAGCTGACATGGCTTTGGAAGCGTGTCCGATAAATGCTGCCCGATACTGATGATTTAGCTACCCTCCGACAGTGTGCGAGGTGCTACATACTGTTGATGATTGGGGGTTACCTGATGACTGATAAGTCCAACAATCAGGTTCATCTTTAGTGGCTCTCACTACTGGACGACTTTTAGATGTGCCGATCTCTGTCTTGGGGATGCTAGTATGGACGTACCATTCCCTATGCTCTGCAGCACACTGTTCCACCACAGACATCACAGGCTGCTGTCCTCTGCTGGTATCTTGGATATACCAGAGGTTCCCTAAGTGGTATCTACATGAGCAACAGGTTTACATGTACCTTATGGTTGCGAGGTAACTGTTTTTTATTTTTGCTACTCCTACTAAAATTCTCTCATTTTTTATTGGGGTTAAGAACTTATTGTAATAACTATAAAAAAATAGTAAAATATATAAAAATAAATCTACATGTGAAAAAAAATAGAGTATTAAATACAAATTTAATAATAAAAATAGAGTAGTAAAATGATTAAAAAAATAACTGAAAGAGACAATAGGTAATTTAAATGGAATATTGTGCAAAAATAATGGTGGAGGGTCAGTGCTTTCAGTAGATGGAACATTGCGTGAAAATAGTGGTAGAAGGTTAATACTTCTAACAGATAGAATATTGTGTGAAAATGGTGGTGGAAGGCTAGTATTTCTAACAGAAATAGAAAATATTTTTCACAGAGCCAAGAATGAAAGTAGCACAATGATTTCTTTTATTTTAAAGTCAAAAATTTATTTTAATGGGAGTGATAAAATAACTTTTAAGAATGAGAAAACTCATATTTTTGTACTTTTTCAAAAGCTCTTAATTAATTTTTCAAGAAGTTAAAAATATTTTCTCAAAATGGTACTAAACACACATAATGTGACTTTTCATAATTAAAAAATATAAAAAAAAATAGCTTTTACTATTTTTCAAGTGGGCTCTCAATCTAAATGCCAAGTATCAAAGAATAAATGATAATGTTCTGGCAAGGATACTCTTCCTGAGCTATACATCGGCTCCTTGTTGCTCGGTATGCTTTATAACTTGAGCCGAACCGGGGATATCCTCGTGAACTCGGACTCGAGCGTTGTACCTGCAAAAAGGACTCCGA
This sequence comes from Arachis hypogaea, assembly GCF_003086295.3. NCBI lineage: Eukaryota > Viridiplantae > Streptophyta > Magnoliopsida > Fabales > Fabaceae > Arachis > Arachis hypogaea. The sequence goes on along the minus strand of NC_092051.1, from coordinate 126,025,925 downwards.
CGTCCAAGTCAGTAAAGGAATCACTTAAACAAAAGTGTGCGTATGATCGGGACGCTGTTTGGTAGTATGTTATTGTGGAATGAATTTGCTGTGTGCTTTATCGTTGATGCCGTTTGGTAGTTTAGTATGGAGCTAGCAGTTGGTTTGGTCCGAGATCTTAGCGCCTGATCTTGTCGCAAGATTGAGGGGAGCATTCTGTTAAGATAGAGCCGTTTTCATGATAGGTCTTGTCGAGGTATGACTCGGTTTTGCCCGAGATCTTAGGGGTACAGTACACAGCCCCCAAGCTTGACTTGTTGTAATTCAGCAAGTTGAGCTTTTTCTTATAGAGTCATACCTCGGTATTTTTTAGGGTAAAATACTGAAGCCCCTAAGCTCAACGTGCGTTTCAAGCTTAGGTTTTGAAAAATAAATGGATTTAAATTAAAAAATGTTTTTGAAAAAGTTTTGCTTTGTGAATTGGGCTACAATAAATTTATACTAGGCTGTGTTGGATCCGGACCATTTCTGCATTGGGAGCTGTTTATTATTTTTTCAACTTCCACTAGAATAGTGGGTTGTAATTAAACCTTTTACCGTTTCTTTTACAAGACACAACTTCAGTTGTAAAATTTGATAAGTGTGAGAAGACATGTCTTCCAGAGGTTAGTCTTTTCCTCCTCTTACTGTCTTCTTGTCTTCTTACTGTCTTCTCATTTTTTCTCCTCTGCTTTATTTTTTTTTTGAAAAATGGTTAAAGAAAAAGAGAAAGAAAAGCTGAAGGTTGTCGAAGTGAACAAAGAGAACCCTTATCATTGGGTGCATGTTGATGTAAGAACTCATGCGTCGTCGTTCTGTGATTACGAGTCGCTTCGTGGTTTGGAAGCCCTAAGGTTTGATAGGGGGGTTCTGGCGTTCGTGTCGAATTTCTTCCTTGTACCCATGAGGAGAGGGTTTGTGAGAGGAGAGGAGACTGGGGTTATTTTTATATGTATGTCCCTTGCTTGTCTGAATTGCATGTGAAGTTTCCTTTCACAGATTTTGAGTGTAAGGTTTAACTCAGCTGAACTGTACTCCGTCGCAGTTACGTCCAAATTCCTGGGCATTTTTGCGTGCATTTGAATGTCTGATGAGTTTTCTGAATTCTCTTGTTTCTCTTAATGTTTTCCTTTCTTTGTTTCAATCGAAAGGGGTACGTAAAGGGCTTTGGGTGTTTTTGAGTAGTTTCCCTGGCCGTCCTATTTTCCTATTGTATAAATCTTCCTTTAAAAACTTTAAATCTATGTTTGTAAAGGTTCGTTCTTTGGAGTCTGAATATCCTTTTTATTTAGATAGTGAGTTGATAGAGAAATATCCTTTGTACTGGTGTTCTGAACCGTTGCAAATCTTCGAAGCTAGTGAGAGGAGTGAGGAGGAGGACTGTTTGTTAGAATTTTTAATCGAAAATTTTGCTGATGGGGAGTGTTTGCCTATTCCTGATTTACTGAGATACGAAGAGGGAAATGACAAAGAAGGGCTGGAATTGTATATAGGTAATTTTGGTTTTATATGTTTTGATTTTGTTTGATTGCCTATTATTCATCCCTTGCTTTTTATAGGTAGTAGAGTTCCGAATTTGAATGCTGCTAAGTTTCAAGCGTACATGAAGAAGAAAAGTGAGAAGGGTTGTAGTGCATCCGGGGCTGTTAAAGAGATAGAGGGGATGCTGCTTTTTCCTCTGCTCAGCCTCTTCCTTCTCTAAAACGGAGGATGACTGAGTCGGAAAACTCTCTAGAGGTGATTTTCGAAGGTGATCAAAGTGCTGCTGTGAAGTCTATTTTTGAAAGGCAACGAAAACTACATGGTTTTATTCCTGGAGCGAATCCGCATTCTGTGTGGAGTGATCAGTTTCCAATTTCCGAGCTTGCTATCGTGTGTCCCAGTATCCTGGAAACATGGGTCTCACGCGTTGGACTGGAGTTGAGGGGATGGGCAAGTTTCTTCAGGTTGGATTTTCTGTTTACCTCTTTTTCGTATTTGTAAGGTTTTTTGATTGTGTTTTTTCCTTGTCTCTTGTAGATTGTTGCTTCTCTGCTGTTGTGTGTTGATCGTGCTTTGTAGATTGTTGCTTCTCTGCTGTTGTGTGTTGATCGTGCTACTGAACTGTTGGGCTCGGAACAATAGGTAATGGTGGAGAAGGCTTCGTCTCTTGAGCGTTTGCTAAAAGAGAGGGAAGAGGTCATCATTGACGTGACCTCGAAAATGAAGGAGAGAGAGAATGAAGTTTCTCGTCTTCAAGAACAAATTAGACTATTACAAGTTGAGGTTAAGGAGAACGATAAGGTCAAGGGTGAAATGACTGCTCGTCTCAGCAAGCTTGAGGAGGAGAAGATGGATATGTTTGCAGCTGGTTTTCAACGTGCCGTCAGCCAGGTCACATTGTTTTCTCCGAACTTTGATGTGAGGAGACTCAATGTGACCAAAGTTGTTGTGAATGGGGAACTTGCGAATGATGAAGCTGGCGAGGAGCAGGCTAAAAGCGTTCCTCCTCCTTCTTAAAAAATGTGTGTACTTTAGTTGTGTTTATTTTAAGGTTGTTTTTTCGAGTTGTTTCGGAATATTTTGAACTTGTTTTGCATGAAAATTTTGGTGTCGGATTTAACTGCTATGATACTTTATAAACTGCATGTGGATGGATGTTGACTCTAGCTTTGGTTTGCTAGTTAGATAATAGATGCTACTTTATCTCTACAAATAGTTTGGACAAGGATCCCAGATCGGGAACTTTTTAGTTTTTATTGGAAGCTCTTTTCATCTATATGCATAGTATGTTTATAGTTTGGAACGACTTTGTTCGTCCCTTATTTGATGATGATTTTTGAATTTGGCGTTTTTGACCTATGCGGTCGGTTTCATTATTAGTAAGATGGATGCAATTTCCGTAGTTGTTTTGTCGGTTTGACGATATACAGTTAGTATAGATAGTGGAGCAGGGTGTGATGAATTTTATTAGTATACAAATCAGTCTATCGAGGAAGGTATGAAGTGGTCGGCCTCGTTAAAACCTGTTCGAGTAAAACCCTCCTTAGGGATAAACCTCGTGATCAGGAAAAAGAGTACCTGACCATTTCATATGTACATAGGAATTCAACTGTAATAGATTTTTAAAGATGAAAAATTCCAAGTGTTAGGAAGAGCTGTTCCTTCTAGTGTTTCGAGAGAGTATACTCCTTTCCGATGACTTTGGAGATGCGGAAGGGGCGTTCCCAATTAGTAGCTTGCTTTCCCTGTCCTGGTGGTTTCCGGACTTCTTCCATTTGTCGTAGGACCAAGTCTACTTCTTGTAAGGTTCTTGGTTTCACCTTTTTGTTGTATTGCTTTCGCATTGCTACATGCATGGCTTGCTGCCTTAGTTCTATGAGGCTTCGTTCTTCGCTTATTAGGTCAGGCTCGGTTGATCTGGTTTCCGAGTTGCCCTGTTCATCAAAGTATTCGGTCCGATTGGACCTTTGGCTGATCTCGATGGGTATCATACAGTCTGCACCATAGACTAGTTGGAATGGGATTTCATTTGTTGTTGTGTGGGGTGTTGTGTTATAAATCCACAACACTTCCGGTATAAGCTCGGCCCATCGTCTCTTAGCATCTGTCAATTTCTTTTTTAAGGCCTGCAAGATAACCTTGTTAGCTGCCTCCGCAATCCCATTGGTTTGTGGGTATTTGACGGAGGAAAAACGATGTTTGATATTGGTGCACGGAATTGTGAATCACACTTTTCACAACTCTGGTGCCACTAACCAGCAAGTGCACTGGGTCGTCCAAGTAATACCTTACGTGAGTAAGGATCGATCCCACGGAGATTGCCGGCTTGAAGCAAGCTATGGTTATCTTGTAATTCTTAGTCAGGAAATCAATGATAATTCTTAATTTCAATAGTAAAAAGTAAAAGAGCATCAAATAAATACTTGTTATGCAGTAATTGAGAACAGATTGAGGTTTTGGAGATGCTTTATCTTCTGAGTCTCTGCTTTCCTTCCATCTTCTTCTTCACGCACGCAAGGCTCCTTCCATGGCAAGCTGTATGTTGGTGGATCACCGTTGTCAATGGCTACCATCCGTCCTCTCAGTGAAAAAGGTCGATGTACATGGCTAATCATCTGTCGGTTCTCACTTGTGTTATAATAAGATCCATTGATCCTTTTGCATTTGTCACTACGCCCAATACTTGTGAGTTTGAAGCTCGTCACAGTCATCCCTTCCCAGATCCTACTCAGAATACCACAGACAAGGTTTAGACGTTCTGGATCTCAGGAATGCTGCCAATTGATTCTAGCTTTTACCACGAAGACTCTGGATTCATGGATTTGAACGCTCTATTGTCAGGAGAGGCAATCAAACTCCTAAACCAGGAACCCAAGAGATATACACTCAAGCTATTACAGATAGAACGTAAGTGGTTGTCAGGTACGCGTTCATAGGTTGAGAATGATGATGAGTGTCACGGATCATCACATTCTTCATGGTTAAGTACGAGTGAATATCTTAGAACAGAAATAAGCGTGTTGAATAGAAAATAGAAGTAATTGCATTAATTCATCGAGACACAGCAGAGCCCCTCACCCCCAATCATGGAGTTTAGAGACTCATGCCGTAGAGATACAATGTAAAATGTGAAAATGTCATGAGATACATAGTAAGTCTCTAAAAGTAGTTTTTATACTAAACTAGTGACCTAGGTTTACAGAAAATGAGTAAACTAAGATAGATAGTGTAGAAATCCACTTTCGGGGCCCACTTAGTGTGTGCTTGGACTGAGCATTGAGCTTTACACATGTAGAGGCTTCTCTTGGAGTTAAACGCTAGGTTGCAGCCTGTTTGTGGCATTTAACTCTGGTTTGTAACCTGTTTCTGGCGTTTAACTTCAGAATAGGGCAAGAAGTTGGCGTTTGAACGCCAGTTTGCGTCATCAAAACTTGGGCAAAGTATGGACTATTATATATTGCTGGAAAGCCCTGGATGTTTACTTTCCAACGCAATTGAGAGCGCGTCAATTGGGTTTCTGTAGCTCCCGAAAATCCATTTCGAGTGCAGGGAGGTCAGAATCCAACAGCATCTGCAGTCCTTTTTCAGCCTCTGAATCAGGTTTTTGCTCAGGTCCCTCAATTTCAGCCAGAAAATACCTGAAATCACAGAAAAACACACAAACTCATAGTAAAGTTCAGAAATGTGAATTTTGCATAAAAACTAATAAAAACATAGTAAAAACTAACTAATCATACTAAAAACTACCTAAAAACAATGCCAAAAAGCGTATAAATTATCCACTCATCACAACACCAAACTTAAATTGTTGCTTGTCCCCAAGCAACTGAAAATAAAATAGGATAAAAAGAAGAGAATATACTATAAATTCCAAAATATCAATGAAACTTAGCTCCAATTAGATGAGCGGGACTAGTAGCTTTTTGCCTTTGAACAGTTTTGGCATCTCACTTTATCCTTTGAAGTTCAGAATGGTTGGCATCTATAGGAACTCAGAATTCAGATAGTGTTATTGATTCTCCTAGTTCAGTATGTTGATTCTTGAACACAGCTACTTTATGAGTCTTGGCCGTGGCCCTAACCACTTTGTTTTCCAGTATTACCACCGGATACTAAATGCCACAGACACATAACTGGGTGAACCTTTTCAGATTGTGACTCAGCTTTGCTAGAGTCCCCAATTAGAGGTGTCCAGGGTTCTTAAGCACACTCTTTTTGCTTTGGATCACGACTTTAACCGCTCAGTCTCAAGCTTTTCACTTGACACCTTCACGCCACAAGCACATGGTTAGGGACAGCTTGGTTTAGCTGCTTAGGCCAGGATTTTATTCCTTTGGGCCCTCCTATCCATTAATGCTCAAAGCCTTGGATCCTTTTTATTACCCTTGCCTTTTGGTTTAAAGAGCTATTGGCTTTTTCTGCTTGCTTTTCCTTTTTCTTTCTTTTATTTTTTTTTATTTTTTTGTTCACAGGCTTTGTTCTTCACTGCTTTTTCTTCCTTCAAGAATCAATTTTATGATTTTTTAGATTATCAATAACATTTCTCCTTTTTTGTTATTCTTTCAAGAGCCAACAATTTTAACATTCATAAACAACAAATTCAAAAGACATATGCACTGTTCAAGCATTCATTCAGAAAGCAAAAAGTATTGTCACCACATCAAAATAATTAAACTAATCTCAAGGATGAATTCGAAATTCATGTACTTCTTGTTCTTTTGTAATTAAAGCATTTTTCATTTAAGAAAGGTGATGGATTCATAGGACATTCATAGCTTTAAGACATAGACACTTGAACACTAATGATCATGTAATAAAGACACAAACATGAATAAACAGAGCATAGTAAACGAAAAACAGGAAAATAAAGAACAAGGAAATTAAAGAACAGGTCCACCTTAGTGATGGCGGCAAGTTCTTCCTCTTGAAGATCTTATGGAGTGCTTTAGCTCCTCAATGTCTCTTCCTTGCCTTTGTTGCTCCTTCCTCATAGCTCTTTGATCTTCTCTAATTTCATGGAGGAGGATAGAATGCTCTTGGTGCTCCATCCTTAGTTGTCCCATGTTGGAACTCAATTCTCCTAGGGAGGTGTTAATTTTCTCCCAATAGTTTTGTGGAGGAAAGTATATCCCTTGAGGCATCTCAGGAATTTCATGATGAAGAATTTCTTCATGCTCTTGTTGAGGTCCATGAGTGGGCTCTCTTATTTGGTCCATCATTTTCTTAGTGATGGGCTTGTGAGATGAATCTCTCCATCTTCCATGACTCGGATGTGGAAGCAATTGTCTTCCCTTTCCTCTTTCTAGAGGTTTCTCTGGCCTTTGGTGCCATTAATGGTTATGGAAAAATAAAAAGCAATGCCTTTACCACACCAAACTTAAAAGGTTTGCTCGTCCTCGAGCAAAAGAAGAAAGAAAGTAGTAGAAGAAGAAGAAAATGGAGGAGATGGAGGGAGATATATGGTTCGGCCAAGGGGTAGAAGTAGTGGTTGTAATGTGTGAAAATGAAGGAGTGGTAAGGGGTTTATATAGGGGTAGAGGGAGGTGATTGGTGAAGGGTATTTGGGAAAGAGTGTTATAAAAAGGTAGGAGAGAGAGAGAGAAAGAGAGAGAGAGAGAGGTGGGGTAGGTGGGGATCCTGTGGGGTCCACAGATCCTGAGGGGTCAAGGACTTATCATCCCTGCTCCATTTAGGCGTGCAAAACGCCCATAGAGTGCAATCCTGGCGTTAAACGCCAGGTTGCTGCTTGTTTCTGGCGTTTAACGCTAGATTTTCTCCCTTTATTGGCGTTTAACGCCAAGTTGGTGCTTGTTTCTGGCGTTAAACGCCAGACTGTAGCTTGTTTCTGGCGTTTAAACGCCAGTAAGCTCTTCCTCCAGGGTGAGCTATTTTTAATGCTGTTTTTATTTTGCTTTGATTTTTGTGACTCCACATGATCATCATCCTAAAGAAAATAGAAAATAAAAATGGAAAACAGAAAATTAACATAAATAAGTAAAAATTGGGTTGCCTCCCAGCAAGCGCTTCTTTATTGTCTTTAGCTGGACCTTACTGAGCTTTTAATCTAGTCTCAACTTTGAGCATTCTTGCTTAACATTGCCTTCAAGATAATGCTTGACTCTTTGTCCATTAACAATGAACTTTTTATTAGAATAAATGTCTTGAAGCTCCACATAGCCATATGGTGACATACTTGTAATCACATATGGTCCCCTCCACCGGGATTTCAGTTTCCCGGGGAATAATCTGAGCCTAGAGTTAAACAGCAGAACCTTTTGTCCTGGTTCAAAGACTCTGGATGACAGTTTCTGATCATGCCACCTTTTTGCTTTCTCCTTGTAAATTTTTGCATTTTCGAAAGCATTGAGTCTGAATTCCTCTAGCTCATTTAACTGGAGTAATCTCTTCTCTCCAGCTAACTTAGCATCCAGGTTTAGGAATCTGGTTGCCCAGTAGGCCTTATGCTCCAATTCCACTGGCAGATGACAGGCCTTACCATACACAATCTGGTATGGAGAGGTTCCTATAGGAGTCTTGAATGCTGTTCTATATGCCCACAGAGCATCATCCAAGCTTTTTGCCCAATCCCTTCTACGGGCGATTACAGTCCGTTCCAGGATTCTTTTTAGTTCTCTATTAGAGACTTCAGCTTACCCATTTGTCTGTGGATGATATGGAGTTGCTACTTTGTGGCTAATTCCATATCGGACCATAGCAGAGTAAAACTGTTTATTGCAGAAATGAGTGCCTCCATCACTGATTAGTACTCTAGGGACACCAAACCTGCTGAAGATATGTTTCTGGAGGAACTTTAGCACTGTTTTAGTATCATTAGTGGGTGTTGCAATTGTCTCTACCCATTTAAATACATAGTCTACTGCCACCAGAATATACGTGTTTGAGTATGATGGTGGGAAAGGCCCCATGAAGTCAATACCCCATACATCAAACAACTCAATCTCCAAGATCCCTTGTTGAGGCATGGCGTAACCATGAGGCAGATTACCAGCTCTCTGGCAACTGTCACAGTTACGTACGAACTCTCGGGAGTCTCTATAGAGAGTAGGCCAGTAGAAGCCACATTGGAGAACCTTGGTAGCTGTTCGCTCACCTCCGAAATGGCCTCCATATTGTGATCCATGGCAATGCCATAAGATCTTCTGTGCCTTTTCCTTGGGCACACATCTATGGGTTATTCTGTCTGCACATCTCTTAAAGAGATATGGTTCATCCCATAAGTAGTACTTTGCATCAGAAATCAATTTCTTTATTTGCTGCCTGCTGTACTCTTTGGGTATGAATCTTACAGCTTTATAGTTTGCAATGTCTACAAACCATGGTGTTTCCTGAATGGCAAACAATTGCTCATCCAAAAAAGTTTCAGAGATCTCAAAAGAGGGGGAGGACGCCCCTTCTACTGGTTCTATCCGGGACAGATGATCAGCCACTTGATTCTCTGTCCCTTTTCTGTCTCTTATTTCTATATCAAACTCTTGCAGAAGCAACACCCATCTTATGAGCCTGGGTTTTGAATCCTGCTTTGTAAGTAGATATTTAAGAGCAGCATGGTCAGTGTACACAATCACTTTTGATCCTACTAAGTATGATCTAAACTTGTCAATGGCATAAACCACTACAAGCAGCTCTTTTTCTGTGGTTGTGTAATTTTTCTGTGCATCATTTAAAACACGGCTAGCATAATAAATGACATGCAGAAGCTTGTTATGCCTCTGTCTCAGTACTGCACCAATGGCATTGTCACTAGCATCACACATTAGTTCGAATGGTAATGTCCAGTCTGGTGCAGAAATAACTGGTGCTGTGACTAGCTTAGCTTTCAGAGTTTCAAATGCCTGCAGACACTCTCTGTCAAACACAAATGGCGTGTCAGCAGCTAGCAGATTACTTAGAGGTTTTGAAATTTTTGAAAAATCCTTTATAAACCTCCTATAGAATCCCGTATGCCCCAGAAAGCTTCTGATTGCCTTAACATTGGCAGGTGGTGGTAATTTTTCAATTACTTCCACTTTAGCTTGATCCACCTCTATTCCCTTATTTGAAATTTTATGCCCAAGGACAATTCCTTCAGTCACCATAAAGTGACATTTTTTCCAGTTTAAAACTAGGTTAGTCTCTTGGCATCGTTTCAGAACAAGTGCTAAATGGTCAAGGCAAGAGCTGAATGAGTCTCCAAATACTGAAAAGTCATCCATGAAGACTTCCAGAAATTTCTCTACCATATCAGAGAAGATAGAGAGCATGCACCTCTGAAAGGTTACAGGTGCATTGCACAGACCAAAAGGCATCCTTCTGTAGGCAAACACTCCAGAAGGACATGTGAATGCTATTTTCTCTTGGTCCTGAGGATCTACTGCAATTTGGTTATAACCTGAATAGCCATCCAAAAAGCAGTAATATTCATGACCTGCTAGTCTCTCTAGCATCTGGTCTATGAATGGTAAAGGAAAGTGATCCTTCCTAGTGGCTATATTGAGCTTTCTGTAATCAATACATATACGCCACCCTGTAACTGTTCTTGTAGGAACCAGTTCATTCTTTTCATTATGAACCACTGTCATGCCTCCCTTCTTGGGGACAACTTGGACAGGGCTCACCCAGGGGCTATCAGAAATAGGATAAATAATCTCAGCCTCCAGTAACTTGGTGACCTCTTTCTGCACCACCTCCTTCATGGCTGGATTTAGCCGCCTCTGTGGTTGAACCACTGGCTTAGCATCATCCTCCAATAGGATCTTGTGCATGTATCTTGCTAGGATGATACCCTTAAGATCACTTATGGACTACCCAAGAGCTGTCTTGTGTGTCCTTAGCACTTGAAGTAGTGCTTTCTCTTCCTGTGGATTTAAAGCAGAGCTTATGATCACCGGAAAAGTGTCACCTTCTCCTAGAAATGCATATTTAGGGATGGTGGTAGTGGTTTGAGCTCGAGTTTAGGAGGTTTCTCCATTTCCTAAAGAATTTTCAGAGGCTCTTTTATTTCCTCTGATTCCTCTAGATCAGGCTGAACATCTTTAAAGATGTCTTCTAGCTCTGATTCGAGACTCTCAGTCATGTTGATCTCCTCTACCAGGGAATCAATAATATCAACACTCATGCAGTCTTTTGATGTGTCTGGATGCTTCATTGCCTCAACAACATTCAGCCTGAACTCATCCTCATTGACTCTCAAGGTCACTTTCCCTTTTTGGACATCAATGAGGGTTCGTCCAGTTGCTAGGAAAGGTCTTCCTAGAATGAGAGTTGCACTCTTGTGCTCTTCCTACAAAGTCAGTGGGAAAGGAAAATGGCCCAACCTTGACAATCATGTCCTCAATTATGCCTGATGGATATTTAATGGAGCCATCAGCAAGTTGAAGACATATCCGGGTTGGTTTGACCTCTTCAGTCAAGCCAAACTTTCTGATAGTGGATGCAGGGATTAGATTGATACTTGCCCCAAGGTCACATAGAGTTGTCTTGGTACAAGTACCCTCTAATGTGCATGGTATCATAAAGCTTCTGGGATCCTTAAGCTTTTCTGGTAAGCTTGTTAGAATGACTGCACTGCATTCTTCAGTGAAAAAAACTTTTTCTGTTTCTCTCCAATCCTTCTTATGACTTAAGATCTCTTTCATGAACTTAGCATAAGATTGCTCAAGTGCCTCTGCAAACGGAATCTTTATTTCAAGAGTCCTGAGATAGTCTGCAAAGCAGGAAATTGTTTATCCTGTTCCGCTTGGCGGAGTTTCTGAGGATAAGGCATTTTAGCTTTATATTCTTCAACCTTAGTTGCTGTAGGTTTATTTCCTACAGAGGCAGGTTGAGAAGCCTTCTTGAGGGAGTTATTATCAGCACTTGCAGGTGTCTGATCCTTCACTGGCGTTTGAACGCCAGAACTGGACATGGATTGGGCGTTTAGCGCCAGTTTCTCACCATTTTCTGGCATTTGAACACCAGACTTATTCCTCTCTGGGCTCTTACTGTCCTTAGAGGGATTTTGGGTAGCAGGTTGCTCATCCTCTGTCAGCTGTTCTTTTCTTGGCTTTTTGCTGCTTTGAGTTGAGGTATTTAATGTTTTTCCACTTCTTAATTGAACTGCTTGGCACTCCTCTGTTATCTATTTTGATAACTGCTATTTTTTCTGATTCAATTGTGATTCCATATCCTTGTTAGCATTTTTGGTTTCTTGTAGCATCTTCTTAAATTCTGCTAACTACTTTGTTATAGAAGATAGTTGCTGATTGAGTTCAGCAACTTGTTCCTGAGGACTAAAGTCAGTTGATACTGCCTTAGCTTCTTCTTTCATGGAAGACTCATTACTTATGTACAGATGCTAATTTCTACCAACTATATCGATAAGCTCTTGAGCCTCTTCAATAGTCTTTCTCATGTGTATAGATCCACTGAGTGGTCTAGAGATACCTGAACTTTTTCTGTAAGCCCGTAGAAGAAGATGTCTAACTGCACCCACTCTGAAAATATTTCAGAGGGGCATTTCCTTAGCATCCCTCTGTACCTCTCCCAGGCGTTATAAAGGGATTCATCATCCTCTTGTTTAAAGTCTTGGATGTCCAGCCTTAGCTGTGTCATCCTTTTTGGAGGAAAATATTGATTCAGGAATTTGTCTGATAACTGTTTCCATGTTCTTATGCTTGCTGTAGGTTGGTTATTTAACCACCTCTTAGCTTGATCTTTTACAGCAAATGGAAACAATAATAATCTATAGACATCCTGATCTACTTCCTTGTCACGTACTGTGTCAGCAATTTGCAAGAACTGTGCCAGAAACTCAGTAGGTTCTTCCTGTAGAAGATCGGAATACTGGCAATTTTGCTACACCATGACAATGAGCTGAGGATTTAGCTCAAAATTGCTTGCTCTGATGGGAGATATACAGATGCTGCTCCCATATGCAGCAGTAATGGGGTTAGCATATGACCCCAGAGTCCTTCTGGACTATTCATTTTCCTTTAGGTCCATGATGGATAAAAGGGAATTGATATGAATTGCAAATAAAATATATTTTTGTTTTTATTCTATTTAAGTAGAACAAATCGAATAATTAAAATTAAATAAAAATAATAAAATAAAATAAAATAATTAGAAATTAAAATATAAATTTCGAAAACTAAGATAATTACTTAATTAAGAAGATTTGAAAAACTTTGGATATGATTTTTGAAAAAGATTTTGAATTTTTAAATTTCAAAACTAAGATAAGATAGAATAGAAAGTTTTAAAATAAAAATATGAATTTTTTAAAGGAAAATTCGAAAATTAATTAAAATAAAGAGAAAAGATATTTTTGAATTTAATGAAGAAAGAGAAAAATAGTAAAAATGACACCAAACTTAAATTCTTAGATCAAAATAAAGGAAACAAACGGGAGAACTTTGAATATCACAATGAACGCTAAGAACAACTTTTGAAAAATTTTTAAGAAAACAGAAATACAAAGGACACCAAACTTAAAAATTTTTATATTCTAAGCATTAATAATTCGAAAAAAATTGAAAGAAAAATAAAATTATGCAATTGACACCAAACTTAAAATATGAAACTAAACTCAAGCAGAAAAACTCAATTATTAGTTTATAAAAATTTTCAAAAAATATTTTAGAAAAAGAAAATAAGGATTTTAGAACTTTAACCAAAAACAATAACAGAAGATGCAAATTTTTTGTGATTCTAAACTAAAAAAAGGTCAATTTTTCCTAATCTAAGCAACAAAATAAACCGTCAATTGTCCAAACTCGAACAATCCCTGGCAACGGCGCCAAAAACTAGGTGCACGAAATTGTTAATCGCACTTTTCATAACTCCGGTGCCACTAACCAGCAAGTGCACTGGGTCGTCCAAGTAATACCTTACGTGAGTAAGGGTCGATCCCACGGAGATTGCCGACTTGAAGCAAGCTATAGTTGTCTTGTAATTCTTAGTCAGAAAATCAATGATAATTCTTAATTTCAATAGTAAAAAGTAAAAGAGCATCAAATAAATACTTGTTATGCAGTAATTGAGAACAGATTGAGGTTTTGGAGATGCTTTGTCTTCTGAGTCTCTACTTTCCTTCCATCTTCTTCTTCACGCACGCAAGGCTCCTTCCATGGCAAGCTGTATGTTGGTGGATCACTGTTGTCAATGGCTACCATCCGTCCTCTCAGTGAAAAAGGTCCATGTACATGGCTAATCATCTGTCGGTTCTCACTTGTGTTGGAATAAGATCCATTGATCCTTTTGCGTCTGTCACTACGCCCAATACTTGTGAGTTTGAAGCTCGTCACAGTCATCCCTTCCCAGATCCTACTCAGAATACCACAGACAAGGTTTAGACATTCTGGATCTCAGGAATGCTGCCAATTAATTCTAGCTTTTACAACGAAGACTCTGGATTCATGGATTTGAACGCTTTGTTATCAGGAGAGGCAATCAAACTCCTAAACCAGGAACCCAAGAGATATACACTCAAACTATTACAGATAGAACGTAAGTGGTTGTCAGGTACGCGTTCATAGGTTGAGAATGATGATGAGTGTCACGGATCATCACATTCTTCATGGTTAAGTACGAGTGAATATCTTAGAACAGAAACAAGCGTGTTGAATAGAAAATAAAAGTAATTGCATTAATTCATCGAGACACAGCAGAGCCCCTCACCCCCAATCATGGAGTTTAGAGACTCATGCCGTAGAGATAAAATGTAAAATGTGAAAATGTGATGAGATACATAGTAAGTCTCTAAAAGTAGTTTTTATACTAAACTAGTGACCTAGGTTTACAGAAAATGAGTAAACTAAGATAGATAGTGTAGAAATCCACTTCCGGGGCCTACTTAGTGTGTGCTTGGGCTGAGCATTGAGCTTTACACGTGTAGAGGCTTCTCTTGGAGTTAAACGCTAGGTTGCAGCCTGTTTGTGGCGTTTAACTCTGGTTTGTAACCTGTTTCTGGCGTTTAACTTCAGAATAGAGCAAGAAGTTGACGTTTGAATGCCAGTTTGCATCATCAAAACTTTGGCAAAGTATGGACTATTATATATTGCTGGAAAGCCCAGGATGTTTACTTTCCAACGCAATTGAGAGCGCGCCAATTGGGTTTCTGTAGCTCCCAAAAATCTATTTTGAGTGCAGGGAGGTCAGAATCCAACAGCATCTGCACTCCTTTTTCAGCCTCTGAATCAGATTTTTGCTCAGGTCCCTCAATTTCAGCCAGAAAATACCTAAAATCACAAAAAAAACACAAACTCATAGTAAAGTCCAAAAATGTGAATTTTACATAAAAACTAATAAAAATATAGTAAAAACTAACTAAATCATACTAAAAACTACCTAAAAACAATGCCAAAAAGCATATAAATTATCCGCTCATCAGATATGCAGGTCGGTTAGATATGACGCGATCTTTTTATCTGTAAATTGTCTGTCATTATCAGATATAATTTCCCTAGGTAAACCGAATCTACATATAATTGATTTCCAAATAAAATTTTGTACCTTTTCTACTGTTATTTTTGCAAGAGGCTGTGCTTCTATCCATTTTGTGAAGTAATCAACAGCTGACGTCTGAGGTATGTAATAGCTCGGCTGGGTTGTGGATGTACGGTGTGCATATCTGACATGCATCGCAGTTTTGTACCTTATTTCTGCAATCTTTTCTTAACATCGGCCAAAAGTATCCTGATCAGAGTATTTTTGTGGCCAAACTCTTACTTCCGGTATGGTGTCCGCAGATCCTATCGTGTAGCTCGTCCATGGAGGTTTCTGCTTTTTGCTCGGCCAAGGCATTTCAGAAGAGGTCGGGATATACCTCGCATGTATAGGTCGTCCCCTAATAGGGTATGCTGGTTTGCTTTGTATTTGAATGTCCTTGGGTTTTCACCCTTGGGTATTTCTCCGCTTTTTAAGTAGCAAATAAATGCGCTTCGCCAATCTTCTTCCTGTGACATACGTAAAACAAATTTTGTATCTAAACTGGATTCCGTTAGTGTAAGATGGTTCAATTTTTCTGTTTGATCTATTACCCTATATGTAGCTAATTTGGATAAAATATCGGCCCTGCAATTTTGTTCTCTGGGTATATGCAGTATTTCAAAATTTTGAAAAAATTTCATTATGGTTTTGACTGAGTTCGAATATTTTTCTAGAAGCGAATTTTGTACCTGAAAATGACCATTTACCTGTTGTACCATAAAGAGGGAGTCACATTGTACTTTTAAACTGGAAATCCCTACTTCCTTGGCTAACCTTAGGCCTGCCAGTAGAGCTTCATACTCGGCCTGGTTATTGGTTGTTTCGAAAAGAAACTTTATTGACTGTTCAGAGTGGACTCTATTATTGTCTTTTAGGAGGATTCCTGCTCCACATCCATTTTCATTTGATGCTCTGTCTACGTATAATTCCCATGTTTTGATTCGATCCTCTTTTTCTGTGAATTCTGAGATGAAGTTAGCCAATGCTTGTGCTTTAGGTGATCTTCGTGATTGATATGATATGTCGAATTTAGAGAGCTCTATCGCCCATTTTGTCAATCATCCTGCTAGGTCTGGCTTTGATAATATGTTTCGTAGGGGATGACCGGTCCGAACTATAATTTGGTGTCTTTGAAAGTAATGCCTCAACCGTTGAGCAGTGATTACTAGACCGAATGCCAATTTTTCTATCATCATGTATCTTGTCTCGGCATTTTATAATACTTTGCTTACAAAGTACACCGGGCGTTGCTCTTTCCCTGCTTTCGTTACAAGTACAGAATTGATAGTGTTAGTGGAAATTGAAAGGAATATAAAGAGTGGTTTACCTTATTCTGGTTTCTTAAGTATAGGTGGTGACCCCAGGATATGTTTGAATTTGGAGAAGGCCTTTTCACAATCTTCTGTCCAAACGAACTTATCTGAATTCTTCATGGTTTTGAAGAAATAGTAGGATCTAGTGGCTGCTGTTGGTAAGAATCTGGATAGGGCGGCTAAGCAACCTGTTAGACGTTGTACTTCCTTGATTGTTTTTGGTGACTGCATGTTTAGAACTGCTTGACATTTGTCGGGATTAGCTTCTATACCTCTATTTGTGAGCATAAACCCGAGAAATTTGCCTTTCTGTACGCCAAATACGCATTTTTCTGGGTTTAGTCTCATATTGTATGTTCGGAGTTGCTGGAAAATCTCCTGAAGGTCGGCTTCGTGTTGTTTCTTTGAACTAGACTTGACCACCATATCGTCGACGTATATTTCGATGTTTCATTTGATTTGACTTTTAAAGATTTTGCCATCAGTCTCTAATAAATTGCTCCTGCATTTTTTAGTACGAAAGGCATTACCTTATAGCAAAAATTACCTTGGTCAGTTACAAACGCTGTCTTATCTTCGTCATTTGGGTGCATCTATATCTGGATGTCTAGTGTATGATTTGGAGTTTGGGGGTTATCCCAATGTTGTTCTTAACCATACATAACCTGATACAAGGACTCTTTCACCTGAGAATCTTGCCAATTCTCCCCCTGATGGTTGTAGTGCCTTGTCACTTAACTGCATCTTTTTGAACGTGGAGTAGAATAAGACATCAGCTCTGCTCCCTGGATCGAGCAAGACCTTCTTTACAGTTAGTTCTCCCATGCGCACCGAGATCACCACTGGGTTGTCTAAATTTGGTGTCTGCAATTTAAAGTCATTAGTATTGAAACTGATGTGGGTGGCTGAGGTCGGAACTGGTGGGCTCTGATGAGATCCTTCCATTGCCATCATAGTTTGATAACTCCTTTTCCTGGCTGTGTTAGTGTCTCCGCCTCCAGCAAAGCCACCTGATATGTAGTTTATGACTCCTTTGGAGGCAGGGATCTCTACCAGGCTACGCCATGTTTCTTTTGCTCTGTTATCCGAGTCGTACCTCGGTTTGTCTGTATCCTTGGTTGGCTCTTTCTGACTTTTGGAGCTAACGTATTTGTCCAGTAGTCCCTGTCTTGCTAACCGCTCCAGTAGGTCCTTAGCTACTACGCATTCATCAATGGTGTGCCCGAACTTTCAATGGAATGCGCAGTGTTTGCTTTTGTATGTTCCTGCTTTGCTTGGTGGCTTTATGAGTTTGTTGCGCAATATCTCTTTAATGATGTCCTCTCTTCTGGTGTTAAACCTGGTATATGTATCAAATTTTGGAGTTAGTTTAAAAGGTTTTTTGGAGTCTTTGTTATGGGACCTGTACAGCTTGTCTTTTTCCTTCCATGATGGTAGTCTTTCGTTCCTTCGAGTTTCACGTAATTCCTCTATTTCGATTTGTCCAGTAGCTTTGCCCCAGAACTCCTCTAATGTTTTCGGTTTTGCCACAGCTATAGCTTCTTAGAATTTTCCAGGTCGGAGACCGCTCTTAATGGCATGCAACTGCACTTCTGGATTAAGGTCGGGGATCTCCATAGCTGCTATTGTAAAGCGTGTCATGTAGTCGTTTAGGCTTTCATGCAGCCCTTGTTTAATTGTGCTAAGGTAGTCCGAGTCTCTCACATAGATTTTGGATGCTGCGAAGTGATTGATGAACATCTTAGCGAACTTGTCAAAGCTGGTTATGGATCCTGCAGGCAAATTAGAAAACCATAATAAAAGCGACTCCATCTAAAAAGGTTGAAAAAGATCGGCACAGGATGGGATCAGAGTCACTATTGAGGAACATCATAGACTCAAATTTTATGACATGAAATTTAGGATTTCCGATCCCCTTATATGGTGTTAGAGTTATAGGGAGTGTAACAAAATATTCTTAGGCATTTTGAAATTCATTATTTCTTCGGAAAACGGGTTGGTTCGTCGTCTTCCGGTTTTGGGGGGGTGTTTCCCCTGTCTTCGTGTTGGACTCTAACTGATGCTTGATAAACCCCATTTGTAGGGTTTATCTTATGCTTCATTTAAGGAATTTTATCACTTTTTACCCACATTTATTCAATGAAATAGCATGGTTTTATAAATTCTCCTTTAATTGTGCTTAAGAGTGAACACATGCTTTTTAGGACTTAGAATAGCTAAATTTAATTCACCTTGATTCCAATAGATGCCTTGATATGTTTGTTAAGTGATTTCAGATTTAGGCGGTAAAGATTAGATCAAGGGAATGAAGGAAAAGCATGTAAAAATGGAGAACTCATGAAGAAATGAAGGAATTGCAAAAGCTGTCAAGCCGACCTCTTCGCACTTAAACGACCATAACTTGAGCTACAGAGATCTAAATGATGCGGTTCTAGTTGCGTTGGAAAGCTAACATCCGGGGCTTCGAAAAGATATAAGATTTGCCATAGTTGCTACACGTATGGTGACGCGTATGCGCACTGTACATGCACGCATCGTTGCTTCCATATGATCCACTTAAAGCAATACGTGGCCAGCGAATTCTAAAGCCTTGTGGGCCCAATCCAACTCATTTCTGATGCTATTTAACCCAAGGATTGAAGAGGGATGAGACAGCTAGTGATTAGTTTAGTTTTATTTTAGTTTTTATATGCTTTTAGTTAGTTTCTAGAGAGAGAATCTCTCTCTTCTCTCTAGAATTAGGAGTAGGTTAGATCTAGATTAGGAATTCTTAGATCTAGGTTAATTTCATGCTTTGATTTACTTTTCCTTTTGCAATTCTTCTTCTTCTACCTTTTCTCTCTCTAGTTTAGCATTTAAGTCATGTAATTCTCTACTTTTATGTTGATACACTTTTGTTCTTCTATTTCTCTTTCAATGCAATTTATGATTCATGTTCCTTTATTGTTGATTTGATTTGTTGTTGTTTAATTCCTTACAATTGAGTAGTGTAGATTTACTTTCTTTGCTATTTTACTATGCTTTTCTTTTGTTCCTTCCAAGTGTTTGATGAAATGCTTGGTTGGATTTTAGATTGGAATTTTAATGCTCTTGGCTTGGGAAGGTAACTTAGGAACTTTTGAGTTACTAATGTCCAAGTGATTGACGATTGGGAGCCATTAACTCTAGATCTCACTAATTGATTTGGTGGAGAACTAGGACTTATGGACTTAGATTGACATAGCTCACTTGACTTTCCTCTACTATTAGTTAGGGGTTAACTTAGTGGAGTTGGTCCTTGCCAATTCTCATGTTGTGATTAGTGATTAGGATAGAGATCCTTGACCACCAAACCTTGCCAAGACCTCTTTAGTTGTTAGTTTATTTTCATTTCTATTTACTTTCCATGCCTCTTATCAAAAACGCCAAACAAAACTCATAACCAACAACAAGAACACTTTATTGCAATTCCTAGGAAGAATGACCCAAGGTTCAATACTTCGGTTTATAGATTTTAGGAGTTTGTTACTTGTGACAAACAAATTTTTGTATGAAAGGATTATTGATTGGTTTAGAAACTATATTTGCAACGAGACTTCATTTGTGAATTCTAAACCACACAAAAATCCAATTATCAATGCTCTTCGTGCTGATCAGCGTTTGTTTTTTTGCTAGCGACTTTCTGTTCTCCGTTATTTTGCACTGCTACTAACAGCTCGGCCATCCATTGATTTTCTGCTAGGAGGGCGGAGTTAGCGGCCATGAGGTCGGCATTGGTCCGAGGATGTTGCCGAGTCTCCGAGAGATCAGTCATGCTTCCTTTTCTGCAAAGAAAAAGGGGTACAAGGCAGATATGGATAAGTTATGAAAATTAAAATAACAGGATGGGGTGAATTTAAATTCTTCGGCCCCGCGGTGGGCACCAAATGTTCTGGCAAGGATACTCTTTCCGAGCTATACGTCAGCTCCTCGTTGCTCGGTATGCTTTATAACTTGAGCCGAACCAGGGATATCCTCGTGAACTCGGACCCGAGCGTGGTACCTGCAAAAAGGACTCCGACGCCCAAGTCAGTAAAAGAATCACACTACAAGATTTATATATATTTGTGGGTGTTTTTTAAAAGGAATTTTTAAAAACCTCCACAATATAATATATTGGTGACATTTTAATAAACTCCCACAGATTAACAATGAAACTCCACCGTTATAATTATCAAGTAATTAAAACTCTTTCAATATCCATGAGAACACTCGAACAGAGAACTGAAGAGTCAGAGCTCATCGAAACCCTAAGCTTGCGATAGACATCTCCACCGCCATCTCCGTCGCTGCCTCCGCCGCCATGGCCGCCGCTAGAGTTCATCTCCTTTCTGCTTCTGCCATAAAGCCATTGAGATCGAGCCAAGGCATCTCTTTCACCAACGCGTTTCCAAATCTAATCGCAACGCCCAAGCCTTTGAGATCGAGAAAAAGTACCTCTTCGGTTAACTCTCCTCCGCCAATGACGCTCATGTTCTCCATCGGCATTCTATCCCTTGTGTACGCTCTTCTTTCCACTCGTTCTCAGTTTCTGGTTCTCCTTCTCTTTTTCCTTTTTATTTATTTTCGTTGTTTTTCATCTGCAAATTCTGAATGCCTTGCTATGTGATATAACATTGTTTCAAATTATCAAGCACTCCAAGTGTTTGATGAATTGTTTATTCTCTTAATTAAAATTCTGATAAATTGATTTGCTAATTTTTGAATTTTGATTTCGTGATACTCTTTTATTTTGATACTAATATTTCATGATACTGATAAATTGAGATTCAAG
This sequence comes from Arachis hypogaea, assembly GCF_003086295.3. Taxonomy (NCBI): domain Eukaryota; kingdom Viridiplantae; phylum Streptophyta; class Magnoliopsida; order Fabales; family Fabaceae; genus Arachis; species Arachis hypogaea. The sequence goes on along the minus strand of NC_092051.1, from coordinate 126,004,853 downwards.
TGTGTTCCCTACAGCATTGGGTGTGAATCCAATGATCACTGTTCAGGCTATAGCTTATTGCACAGCACAATCTGTTCTTGAAGTTCTTAGAAGGAAAAGGTGTTGATGAATTATATAAAAAAAAAAAATTTCTCTGCTTCTGTATCTCCAGTGGTCTAGAATGAAAATCTTTGTTCAAATAACACACATTGAGAAAAAGAAAATTGTAATAACTTTTAAGAGAGTTGTTCAATCATTCTGAGTGTTTAGTGTATTAGTGTTTATTTTGTCACAACATCTTTTAGTTAAAACTTTTAAGGCTTTAATAGTCAGTTTAAGTTAGTAAAAAGTAGATTTAGATGTTGTCATGTTATATGTGAGGAAGTCTGCACTTAGTCGATCAAAATTAAGCCCTTAGAATCTTTGATTTTAATGTAATACAGGTCTAACTCATATGGTTTACCGTGGAGCTGTACACACTCGTTTTGAGCATTCACTTGGTGTTTATTGGCTTGCCTGCTGGCAAAGCTATTGACATAATAAAAAAATACAAAGTAAATATATATAAACTGCCTTGTGTTGCTATATGCTTGTTATTGGCAAGATGATATGAGATTATTTTGTTAAACAATCTTACTATGCTTTTAGGGCCCAGAGCTTGGTATTGAACATTGCGATGTAATGGCAGGAAAGCTTGCTGGTACCTGACATCTCTGGAGAGTTATTTGTTTTGACACTTCTAATTCCACTATTTTGTTATTATTACTAATATGATATGATATTTTGCCTAGGATTACTGCATGATGTTGGCCATGGTCCCTTCAGCCACATGTTTGAGGGCAAGTTCCTTTCCCGGGTCTTTAATGGTGACAAATGGTAATTCTATGATGTGCTTGTTAATTCAGGTTTTCTGACTTCTCTCCGTACATTGAAGTTTCTTCACATGATTAATAGCACATGTTTCTTGCTTCTTCCAACAACATTCCAAAAAATTATATTTTCTGAATTTGTTTATTTCTATTTAAGGAGTTAAATTGACTTTCTAAAACCTGCAACAATGTGTTGGTTGAGAATTCATCCTTTTGAATTAACATTACTTTCAGGTCCCATGAGAAAATGTCAGCGAAGATGATAAATTACATGGTTGATGAACATAATATTGATATTGATCCTGAACTCCTCAAGAAAGTGAAGGTTAGACCTTAGATGTATGAAGTGTTTGTGGAATATATACATATATGTTTCTTTTCTCGTTTACATTTTGTAAATTGATACATGATGGACCTCTAAGCCAGGAGTAAAATATTACTTATTCCCTGTGGTTTTATATGTTTCAATAATATTTTTCGTTGACTGCAGGGTCTATGCATCAGTTTGAAAGTGAAGTATGCTCTCTTATTTCTATTTACTGTTCTGTTTTCATCATTTAGCCTTTGAGATGAAGGATGGAAGAGAGGTACTCTTCTTCTCTATTATTTCTTGCTCTCTTTTCAAATTTTAATTCTGTTTATATATAATGTGTGCAGCTAGACTCACAATTTAAGGTCCTAGGAAGCATATCAACAAAATGAAAATTAAAATTTCTCTCCGATTCCGATTCTGCGAAACCTTTTCCATTCCTACAAATGAGTGCAGGTACCATTTTCTTATTCTATTCCTCGCCAAATTTATTATTATTATTAGGGTTTAAGTGATTTATATAAGCACTAGCTGGATTTTAATTGAAGCGCTTGAGGAATTTTTGCTTAAATTTATGTTTCTTCAAATACGAATTTTTTCTTCTATCGTGTGAATTTGGTGAAATAGTGAAGAAAATGATTGATAGTTGGTTTGATACACTTATTGATTATAATAGGTGGCGCATTTGGTGGCAATAGAGGGCTCCGTCCAGTGCCTCCTGAAAATTTTCAGGCTTTGATCTTTTCCATATTTTCATGTAGGATTATTCTATGCAACTTCATGCACAAGAACTTGTGGCTAGGGATTCGCATGATAATGTTTGGACTTTCCGTCATATATATCGAGATATGCATAATGTGTAGTCCTGTATATAATCTGAAACAGCAAAATTATTGGAAACTTGCTGAAGATCTTTTTATTTATTTATTATGGCCCTCACCTTAAGCAGGGCAACCAAAGCGCCACTTGGTTACAACTGAATGGAGTATATTTGTCAGTGGAAAGAGGCTCTTTGCTAGAGACTCTGTTTTATTTATACGGTGAGGGTAATAAATTGATCATTTCTGTGCTGTTTGGTGCTCGAGTCGAAGTTTTCAAAACTGTCTTGAAATATATTGAAAATCAGTGTTTCAAAGCTTCAACTCACTTCAGCAAATGACTTGCATTTTGACTATCTTTCCTGCTCTTTTAAACGTTTTGGGCATCAGGCTAGCTAACAGGCAACTAGCCAACATATCATCCTCGGTATTGTCAAGTGATAGTATGCATATTGGGATTCTTGCGGCAGCTGCTCATGCTTTTGCAAATAATAGTCCCTTTACCGTCTTTTACAATCCTAGGTGAGTATCTTTACTTTTCTTTATGCTAATTTATCAATTCTTGTATGTTTGTTCAATTACAGAGGCATGGATCAACTAATTGTTTAATGAACTCTTGTTCTCAATTATAAAGTCTTGAACTCAAAATCTTTCTTTCATTTGCAGGGATAGTCCTTCAGAGTTTGTTATTCCTTTAGCCAAGTACTACAAGGTAGTGTTTCTATTCTCCTTTTTAGAGTTTGTGAGATAGAAAAATTCACAATAGTGTAATTTACAGGTATAATTTTTATTCTCCTTTTCTAATTTAATATTGTAAATTTTTTCAATCTATCTTTGTTGCTGCTTCTGCTATATACTACTACTACCATGAAAATGATGCAACTACTAGCTAGTGCTTAATGATTTCACTTTTTTCATTCAATGGAGGGGCCTTGCCTTACCTTAATTATTCTAGTGCCCCTTTATTTGATATAAATATATGGGCTCTAGCATAGTTGGCAAAATTCATCAGTTCCAAAAGCCTTTATATATATATATATATTGACACGACTTTCTTATTAGTTTATAGTCCATTCATTCAAAAAAATTATTAAAATATGAAGAGTTTTGTAAGCTATATGGCTATTGTGGAGAAAAATAAGCCTTATGTTTCAATGCTCTTTATTCAGTTTGTATATGCAAGCATGGCTTTATTGTCTAAGGCTGCAATTTCCAAAGGAATGACCCCTTTTGTTTTTGTTGTTTATAGACAAGCCTTTGCATCAGTTTTCTTATCTTCATTTTCTTTTTTTGACAGGTTTAATTCTCTCATCATGAATTAAATTATTATTATTAACCTTTATTAATGATTACTAGGCTTCTAATTCTCCTTTGGTTGTGTGTTAATTTTGTAGTAAACAGAGTGCTCCCTTGTCAGGCAAGTTACTGTGCAATTTGTTTCTTATTTCACTTGTTGGGTATGAATGAAATTATGAATAAACTATATATTAATACTACTCTAAGATAGTGATATAACATTCTAAGACACTTTGCTTTTTTTTTTGTCATGTGTTAAATGTGCAGGTTGACAACAAGTTCAACACTTTCCAAAATTTGGATCTGATAACTGTGTATCACTATTGCATCTTTGTTACTTCTGATTTGAGTTGCTTTAGAATGATGTATACTCATAATATGTTGTACATAATAATGCCTGACAGTTGTGATCATTGTGTAATATATCATATCTGAATTTTGTACTTTTTCCACTAATTATTGCTGATTCAAATAAAGAGGTTAACTGTTTTGTGATAGAAATTGGCATTCAGAGAATGATTTTATATATAGAGTTATGTCTTATATTGAGGAATTGTGTTATAAAAGATTTAATTTTTAAATTTTGATATTAAAAAATAAATTTTTAATTTGAGAGTATATGAATGAGATGAAATTAATGAATGATTTGTAATTAAAAATAAATAATTAATTACAGGATTTGTGGAGGTTTAAAAATCACACAAAATAGTTAATTCTTGTTAAATTAAAAAATCAATTTGTGGAGGTTTTAAACTGCCACAAAAGTGATTTAAAATTGCCACAAAGTCTAATATAAAACCTCCACTAAACACATACAAAACCCCCCACTGAATAAATTGTGGAGGTTTTTAAAAACCCCCACAAAAGACCTCGTGACACCTCAAATTTTGGAGGTTTTAGAAACCCCCCACAAATTATTTGGTGGGAGTTATAAACCTCCACAAATAAGAAAAAAAACCTCCATAAATAAACAAAAACCTTGTAATGTCACTTAAACAAAAGCATGTGTATGATCGGAACGCTGTTTGGTAGTATGTTATTATGGAATAAATTTGCTGTGTGCTTTATCGTTGATGCCGTGGTCGTTTTATAGCCCAATTTAGTGTGGAGCTAGCAATTAGTTTCGTCCGAGATCTTAGCGCCTGATCTCGTCATGAGATTGAGGAGAGCATTCTGTTAAGATAGAGCCATTTTTATAATAGGTCGTATTGAGGTATGACTCGATTTTGCCTGAGATTTTAGGAGTACAGTACAGATAATATACTAAAAATATATGTCATGTGCATATTAATAAATATAAAGATTGAAAAATAACTCCACATGGATGATGATTGGGGACACATCATCAAATATACCATTTCCTATACGGTACAACCATTATGATACTATGAACATTGTTAGTTGAATCTAGTTATTGATGCCTTACATATATCACAGGTTCCTAAGTAAGGACCAGCGATACGGATGTATCTAATATTTTTTAATTGTCTTTAAATATTTATTAAAATAAATAATCTTATTAGAAATGTTAATTTGTACTAGGTTATAAGGGCCTTACATATATCACAGGTTCTTAATACTATTTTAGTTGGAGAGAAAATGAGAGAAAAAAAATGAATAAAAAATTATATTTTCTTTTGTTTGGATATCAAAGAAAATAGAAAGAAAAGAAAAATTTTATGTTGGTCCACTAAATTTTTTTTTCTCACAAGCAAGAAAAGAAAAAAAAGTTATATTTTTTATATTTTTAATATTATCTTTAGTTATATTATTATTAACAATTATTAATATAAACTTAATTTTAATAATTTTAATATATTACTATAATAGAGATTTACATTTCAACATTATATGTATTGATAAATAATTTAAATCAAATATATAAAATTATAATATTTTATAATATTTATAAAATACAATATCATAAATAAATAAAAAAATTTAGGCTAATACTACCGTGTTGAAAAGAAGGTGCTTAAAGTACGTGAAACAAAAAAAAAACGAACGCATGTTAATGTGTCTCCAAACACTCCGACAATAACTGAACCATAGCAAAGAGTATCGTATTCTATTAAAAAATTAATTAGATGATAAAGAGTTAACGATGATGATTATGGTCTTGGGCTTTTTTTAATGTTCCGTAAATATTTGGTATCAGTCTAAAATGTGATTTTTTTTGTTGTGTTATTGAACAAAAATAAAATGATTAGGTAAATGGGCCGCGATTTTTTTTTTTGCTTAATATACATTTAGATATTTTCTAATGAATTGTTAATTTTTGGTCACCTTAGAATCATATAGACCAATAACTAAAGTATTTTTGTGATAAAAAAGAATTTTTATTTTTTCTCATTGTGCCTGATAAATGTATACTCTTGACCACTACAATGAAAGGTGGTTTTGTCCGTGGTGGACACTTACATTCGCATGAGCCAAAAGACAGGAACGAGAAGGAAAGGGAGGAAAGGAAAGAAGGTCAAAAGAGAAGGAAACGAGTATAGATACTCAGGGAGCTTTTCTCTTGTGCCGAGAGAAGTAGAGTTATTGCTTGAAGTAGAAGAACGGCAAAAAGAGATGCCAACACAGACCAATGCAACTCTTTTTTGAAAACAGAAAAAAGAGGTAAGAGATCGATAGTAGAAACGAACATGAAAGAGGACGATAGATTCTCCTCTTCTTCGTTAGAGGAGGAGACGGAAGCTGACAATAAAAAAAAGGAGGCATAGGACCAAAAGATAAAAAGTGACAGTTAAAAAAACGAACTAGAGATTCGAATTAAAAAGATAAATGGCATTATCAATTTTGTGGTAAATGAAGCTACCTGAAGAATTTAGTTTGTGTTTTCGAAAAGGGAGAATTAAAGAAAGTAAATGAAAACAAAAGTTCAAACCAAGAAAATGCTCAACCAAAAGTGGAATGAACCTTAACATTTACTTATGTGGGTTTTCTACTACTACTACTACTACTATTTATTTAAAAAATAGTAGTAGTAGAAAAAATTTGTATAAATTAAAAAAAAATTATTAAAAATATTAAAAATTTAAATTTTTAATGTATTTATTTTATATTATTAAACTAAAATATTTTAAATTTTTTATTGGTAATAAATTTATCATGTGTCCTTAAGACACATATTAGATAAATTCTAATTAAAAAAATAATGTATTTAGTGTTTTGATTTACACCAAATAGATATTTTAGTAAAAAAATGATGTAAATTATATTTATTAGTACTGTATAAAATACGATAATGTTAATCTAAGTTGATAAAATTACAGTATTGTATTTTCGGATGATGTAGTGGCTTCAGTATTGAAAATGAATAAGTTGAGAATTTGAAAAAAATGATTTGGGAATATTTTAGACTTATTAAAAATGCAAGAATGAATTAGAGATTATTATTATTATTATTATTATTATTATTATTATTATTATTATTATTATTATTATTATTATTATTATTATTAGAAATTAAATTGGATTTGTTTATTAAATAATTGAATAATTATCAAGTAATCTATAAAATATTTAGTTTTAGCATTATCTGTTCAAGGTTTGCTGAATCAGAGTTTAAAATTTAAAGTTTGAACATTCAGTATTTAAAGTTTAAAATTTATAGTTCAAGATTCAGTATGTAGAATTTAGAGTTAAGAGTTAAAAATTCAGTGATTAAAATTCATAATTTCAGGGAGTTAATGCAAGTTTTAGGTATTATAATTTAAAATTTAAAATTTAAAATTTAAAATTTATCGTTATAGATTAGAATTTATTGTTTAATGTTGAAGATTTAGATTAAGGTTTAGGATATAATTATATAAATAAAATTTTAAATGGTATAATTTGGATCAAATTATTTTTTCAATTAATAAAAAATTATTCAAATGTGAATGTTATTGTGAAAATATTTAATTCACATGGAGGAATAAGTTTGAAAATATGATGTTTTAGAAAAAAGTTTTTCACCAATATTTTTAAAGTCCAATGGCATTGAATATAATTTTATAAAAAATAAAAAATTCAAAAAATTTTGAGAGATATGGTGGATACACGTTTTTTCCTTGAGTGGTATTTCTTAAAATATAATTGTTTTTTGAAGTAATCTTAAATCAACGAAATTATTGTAAATTTTAAATTTTTTATTTAATCAATTGTTTGCTTTATATATAATTATTGTTCTTGTTTAATTAATTATGTATATTCAGTTATAGAAAAAATGAAATGTTTGAACCTATTAATTTTAAATTAAAGAATAAGTGATTAGTATTATTTTTAAATTAATAATTTCAAATTAAAAAATTTACACAAACGTACTGGTATTAATTTTAAAATTAAAAATTTTAAATTAAAAATATAATTTATTGTTTTTCTATCATGATAATGATCATCATCATTATTACTATTTTGGAAAGATAAAGGGGCCTAGAGCTCTTATTATTGTTGTAATTATTATTCATATTATTATTTTGAAATGGAGTCGCAAAATTTTTAGACCATAACCTCAACCCAACTCATTCCAATTATGGTATACCAAAAATTTACAGACAAAAAAGTCCAACTATCTGATTAGAAGATTATGTGCCAACCAACTGACTCTAATTAGCCTCAACAATTTCTGTACCTTCTGCAATTATTGTAAACTCCAAATAATTAGTAAATAATTAATTAATATATTAATTAATAATGAAGCAAATTAGAAAATAGAATTTTATAGCTTAATGAAATAGAGAAAACTAAAACGAGAATTTTGACACTAATTTTAAAGAATTTAGCCCAAAATTAGGTCGAACAAGCCGAACCGAGTGAATCGGGCCCGTATTGGGCCCAAGGCCCAACCCAAAATACTAATACCCACAAGTTTCAGCTTCTCCTTCCCCTTCCCACAATGAAACACGCTGAAAACTGATTTAGGGGAAGGGAAGTGCTCTTCCATAAAACTTAACCCTTGATTAAGATAAATTCACATAACTTTTGATCTGGAGCTCCGATCGCCGCACCGTTTGCGGCCACGCATCCGCAATGACGATCTCTACAAAGTCCGGTACCTTTCAAGGTGATGAAATCACATTCTTAACTCCTATTCCCTCTTCTTCAGTTCGAAAATGTTAGGATTTTGGATATTGAAATTTGTATATATATATATATATATATGGTAATGTGTATTAGGTATGTATATTTGTAAATTGGAGCTTGAATTGTGGACACTTGAGACTTGGTAGAGCTTGGAAGTTATTGCTTTGGAAGTTTTGGGACCCTTGGGGCTGTGCTTAGTGCCTTTTGTTGGTATCTCGGATTATACGTGGAAATCGATTAAGGTATGGTTTAGATTTTACATATTTAATATATAATGTTCTGTGAAAACTTAGGCTAGTTGACTTTAAGATAAAAATGAATGCATGAGCATGTAAATTGATTAGTGCTTAATGATAAATGTTATGCTTTGGCTTAGTTGTTGATATTGGAGTTTAAATGATGGACTGTTGAATGATGAGTTATTGATGGTTGTAAAGCGGAAAACGGAATGAATATGAGTTTATGGTAGTATGATGGTGAATGTTGTGACTAAAGTTAAGAGATTTAGGTATGAGAATACGTATATATTGATGTGAATTTGATTGAAGCAGGTTGAGGATGACTTTGGTAAAATAAATGGCATGTGGCTGTGTTAGATATATGTATGAAAATAGGTTTTGAGTTTGGTTTAATGAAAATTTGAGGTTTGGAGCTTCTTGTGAAAAATTGATTTTTGGCTGAAATTCGGCAAAGCATAACTTGGCTTCTAGACCTCCAAATGATTTCAAACTTATTTCAAATAAAAATTGGGTTCGTGAAGTTTATGCCGTTCAAAGAATAGATGAAAAATGTTTTAAAACGAAAAAGTTATGCACGTCGAAAGTTTAAGGTTCGAAAATGAAATTCTGCAGTTTTTTAGACTTAGCAAATTTTTGAAAAAACGTACACCCACGCGTACGTGTGGCCCACGCGTACGCGTGACCTTGGATTTGCGTATGCATCCAGCTGCTCGTGACGTGACTAACCCTTTTGGGTTGGGATTCACGCGTACCCGAGTAAGAATTTTTCATACCCACGCGTATGCGTGTCCCCTGTTTCATCAAATCTGGGTTTTTGAATTTTAAACCTAATTTCAAACTTCTAAAACTTTTTTTTCATTCTTTTAGTCAAAAAACATAGTAGTAACTCTAGTAGTAAGTTAAAGTTAGGAAATTAAGGAAACTTGGAGATGAAGTAAAGGTTGAAAATGATGAGATTAAGCTATGAGAAGGAAGGTTACTTGGAAGTAAAGGAAGGTCTAGAGTAACTGAACTAAGGTGTTAATGATGAGATTGGGGATGACTATATGTGGCCGAAATGTCGAGATGAGTGTGCGGTCAGAATGGTCGAGATGTGTGTGTGGCCGAAACAGTCGAGATGTGTGTGTATGGCCGGAATGGTCGAGAGGGCAAGAATTGGGTGCGATGATACTTGCTCGTTAACTTGAAAATGTGTTCAAATGGCAAGTTGAGGACGGAAGTTCCCTCTCTTGTCATGACGAGGATATGGGAAAGGTAGAAAGGCACTCTCCTTTGTATTGTTTCTCCTGCATTCTTCTCTGGTTGCAAGGTGGAATGGCATACTCCTTTGATGTGGAAAAGAACTCTCCTTTGAATATCCTCCAAGAGAAGGTAGAAATGCACACTCCTTTGATGTGGAAAGGCACTCTCCTTCGTTTATGATCCTCCTGGAGATGCGCAACCTAGAGACCAATGTCGAGGTTAGCTACCAGATGTGTCGGGTTCTGGCAAAGTTACCGACACGTGAGCTCACAGCCAGTATGATAGACATTCATCATATGCATATGTGTGCTTTGTTTGATGGTGCATTAGTTGGGATTGCCTAAGTAGTTATAATATGTTATTTGTTGTATTTGCTATCTGTATTACTTGTATTCTACCTGTGTTTGTCATTGTCTACTTGTTTGTCTTTGTAACTTCACTAGAGATGGAGGAACAGAGGAAACGTGTAAGATCCGGTTAATTAACGGCTAATTAACCCATAAATGAGAATTTATTCTAGAAAGCCAAAAATGTTATTTTTATGGCTTAATATGATAGAGGAAATTGAGACGAGAATTTCGGTACCAATTTTATAGAAATCGGACCAAGATTGGACCGAACGGGCCAAACCGGGCCAACCGGACCCAAAGTGGGCCCTTGGCCCAACTAAACTAAACCAAAACCCTAGTTTTCAGCACTCTCTCTCCTCATTTGAGACACTAAACACGCTGAAATGGAGGCCATGGAGGGAAGAACACTCTCTCAAGTTCTATCTCTTACTTGATCTTCAAACCACCATAACTTTTGATCTAGAGCTCCGATTGCCGCTCCGTTTGCGGCCACGCGTTCACCGCGGAGAGCTCTACAAAACCCATACAATTAATCTTGAGGTAAGCCACGTTTTACTGTTCGAAATTCCAGCCCTTGATTTCGAGTTTCATGAGTAAAAATGTTGAGATTTTGGGTTCTTTGATGTTATAGGACCCAAATCTCTTGAAGGAGAAGGTTAATCTTGTCTCCTTAGACCTTGGGTGTGGTAAGATTCTCAACCCTAGTGTAAATTATTGTTCTATGATGTTTGGGTATTGAGATGTTGTGTATGGGTATAATGATTGTGGCTTAGGTTGTGTATATGTGAATATTGGAGATTGATTGGTGATTTTGGAAAGCTTGGAAGAGGGTTTTGTGTGATAAAATTTGTTCTTAGAGGTGTTGATACCTTGAGAGCTTGTGGACAAGTGGTTTGGAAGTGCTCCGGTTGAGCTTGGGAAATCGGCTAAGGTATGGTTTCGGTTTCCCGTATCTAATATGTAATGTGGTAGGAAATACTTAGGCTAGAGGCCCTAAGATAGGCATTGAATTGATGATGTTGTGGAATGGTTGAGATATATGATGTGATCATATGTGTGATTATGAATATTGATGCCTTGATTGTGTGATATGTGAGAAAATGCATGTTGTGATATATGCTTGATGAATGATTGAGGTTGAATTGATGGGTGGTGCCATATTGTTGGTGAGTATGATGATTATGTATAATGATGGTTGATTGGAAATTGATATTGTTAGAAATTGGGATGAGAAGGATGTATGACATAATATTGTGTTTATCCTTTGGCCTTTTGATTGAGAAGTGTTAAAATGGTTGGAGGTAGTTTTGAGAATTTTGGTAAAATGTCAATGCGTGAGTTGAGGATGGCTTGTTGTTGAATTTGGTACACTTTGATTGATTTCAAAGAAAAGGGATGAAATTGGCATGTTTTAATTGATTTTGAAAAGAGTTGAAAGTGGCTTGTTTTGAAAATGGCACTTTGTGGTTTTGAATGAAAATATAGTTTTTGGGCATACTTTGACGGGACATAACTTGGACTACGGATCTTTGATTTGTGCCAAATCTGTTTAGAAATGAAATTGGATCCGGGATGTCCATGCCGTTTGAAGAACGAGTGAAAAATGATTTAAAATGAGAGAGTTATGACCGTCGGAAGATTGGGGGTTGAATCTGTGAATTCTGCAGCTTTTAACTTAGAAAATTTTTAGCAGAATGACCCCTCGCGCGTAGGCGCACTTGGCGCGTATGCGCCGTTCTTCGAGAAAGCATCATCCACGCGTGCGCGTGGAGTGCGCGTACGCGTGGCCCTGTTTTCATTCCAAAGTTGATTTTTGAGTTTTAAAAGCCAAACTTCATACTTCTAAGCCTCCAATCTCACCACTTATGTCTTAAATCATTATGATATGCCTAGCATGAGAAAAAGGGCTAGTGAATGTGGTAACTTGCGAGTGAAGCAAGGGAAAAATGAATGATCCATGAGGATCAAAGATGATTATGTGAGATGTGGAGGATGGCGGTGGAAGTGCTTGTTATGCCATGGGCCGAATGGCCGTAATTGTTAATGAATTGGCTGGTTATGGATTTAACCGTGAGCCGAATGGCTGGATTATGCCGTGTGGTGGCGGAGCCATGTTTATGGCTAAGTATAAATGCATATATGCTGTTGAATGAATTGTGAATGTTGGCACTTCCACCATTGGAGATGAGGGTTTCCCTGGGTAGTAGCAATGGCTAGCCACCATGTGCTCCAGGTTGAGACTCGAAGCTCTGTTAACCCAATGTCGTAAGTGTGGCCGGGCAATGTGAAAGGCCCGGATGAGCTCCCCCCATAAATATTCACCAGTGATGGTGATGGATAAATATTCACCAGTGAGGGTGATGGATATGGATCATGATTATGATCAAGTTTATGATGAGTATAACTCGAGTTGGGGATGCACGACAGAGGGACAGTCCAATGGCTAGCTACCAGGACTTGTCGGGTTGGCTCTATAACCGACAGATGATATCATCAGCCACTAGGGACAGGCATGCATCATAAGCATACTACATGAATTGTTTGAGATTGCCTATTTGACTGCATATTACTTGCTAATTGCCTAAATGCCTTATCTGTTCCTATTTGTAAATCTCTTATCTGATATAACTGTGTTTGCTATATTATACTCCTGCTGGTGGTTGGGAGGTCTGAAGGAATTGGAAAGGGAAGTATTAGTTAGACTGAAGAATCTTTAGTCAGTTGCCACTTACGGTTTAGCTTGTTTATAAGCTTTGATATTATCTGAAGGAAGTTCTAGGATTGCCTTCGGCTTTCCTCTATTATTATGTATTATATATGTGGAAGCTGTTACCGTGCTGGGGGCCTCTGGTTCTCACCCATGCGGATTTTGTGGTTTTCAGATGCAGGACGCGAGGCTTCTCGTTGAGGCATGCTGGAGACTTCTGGATTAGCGAAGATCCTTTATTCTCGGGACTCTGTTTTGGGTTATATATCTTGTTTAGATACTTTTTTCTCCATTAAATAATACAAACTGTGATGACTCCTTCTAGAGGGGATTTTTGGAGAATAGGTTTTCTGTATTTGTGTCCCTTTGGGTTTCCTTTGGGGTTTCCTTATTTTATCATATGTATATATTGCTATGCTCAGGCCGGTTATCTTCGCGGCCGGATTTTGAGTCTTGATATTCCTGTTTTTGACACTCTTTTGTATACATATGATCTTGCGTTAGCTTATCATTTGCTCGTTATGTTATCGATCGGAGTGTTGCGCGTTCGAGATTACGGTTTTTGTTTACCCCCTTTTTCTACAAAGGCTCCTAGTTATAATCAATTATTCATACTACTATACGTACTAAATTTTTGTTTTAGAGGTCGTAATACCTTGCCATCTCTGAATTATGACTTAAGCATAAGACTCTGTATGGTAGGGTGTTACATTATGGTATCAGAGCAGTTCGTTCCTGTAGAGCCTGAGGAATGGACTGACTATGCTTCTGTGCATTCTCTGTATGTGTGTTATGTGCTATTAGTATATCTACTTGATATAGTTAGCATAAACGTTCATGAGCATGCATTTGGGACTTTGAAGCACTAAACTTCCGATATTGAGACTGATCAACTTAATATCGATTGTTTGGTGTGTATAGGAACCAGATGGCGCCTCGTGGACGCGGTAGAGGCCGTTGGAGAGGTCATACGAATACTCGTGCGCCGGTGAATAACCCTAATGACCCGGTAAACTTTATGACTGCGTTGGAGAACATGGTTGCTGCTTTGCAAGCCACTGTTGAGGCTCTTGGTCAACAGATGAACAACCATGGTAATGACGGAGGTGGAGTTCAGGGCCCGATGACACTGGCAAACTTTTTGAAGGTTAATTCCCCGAAGTTCAAGGGAACTACTAGCTCGACTGAGGCCGATACATGGTTTCAGGCCATGGAATGAGCACTGCAAGCGCAGGTGGTGCCTGAAGGACAGCGTGTTGAGTTTGCTACCTATTTGCTCACTGGCGAAGCGTCGCATTGGTGGCAAGGTATCCGACGTCTCCTGCAGCAGGGTGATGATTATATTACCTGGGATATCTTCCAAGAGGAGTTCTATAAGAAGTACTTTCCGACTTCTGCTAGGACGGCCAAGGAACTTGAATTGTTACAGCTGAAGCAGGGTACTATGTCCGTATCTGAGTATACTGACAAGTTTGAGGAGCTGTTCAGATTCTCTCGTATGTGTTAAGGGACTCCGGTGGAATATGAGGAATGGAAGTGTGTTAAGTACGAAGGAGGACTCCGGAGCGATATTTTCAGTTCAGTGGGACCAATGGAGATTAGGACTTTCTCTGAGTTGGTGAACAAGTGTAAGGTTGCTGAAGAGTGTGTGAAGAGGGCAGCCGCTGAGAAAGGAAGTCACAAAGGGTCATTTCCACAGAACCGAGGGAAGAGCTTTGCACCTAGAGGCCCGTCTTTCAAGAGGAGAGGTTCTTTTAGGAGGCCCAACAACAACTACTCCCAAGGAAAAAGGTTTGGGAAGCAGCCTCATAATGATCAAGCTTGTACTAGGTGTGGGAGTCACCATCCAGGAGTACCATGCAAGGCCGGATGGGGTTTGTGCTACAATTGTGGAAAGGCAGGGCATAAAGCCGCAAGTTGTCCGGAGAAGCAAAAGCAAGGTGCTGGGAAAGCACAGCAAACTGGTCGGGTGTTCACCACCTCAACTGTGGGTGCAGAAGGATCTGAGACACTCATTCGAGGTAACTGTGAAATAGCTGGTCAAACTTTAAATGCTTTATTTGATTCGGGAGCATCGCATTCATTTATTGCATTTGAGAAAGCCCATGAATTAGGATTGAAGATCGTAACCTTAGGTTATGACTTAAAAGTGTATAATGCTACCCATGAAGCCATGGTAACTAGGCTAGGATACCCGAAAGTTTCGTTTAGGTTCAAGCAGCGTGATTTTGTCCATAATTTAATCTGCTTACCGATGATCGGTCTTGATCTTATCTGGGGATTGGACTGGTTATCCGAAAACCATGTCCTGCTTGATTGTTCTACCAAGTCGGTGTACTTTATGC